>NC_089220.1:71115397-71303323 GCF_963924675.1 Phocoena phocoena | reverse complement strand
GTACTGATTTTCTAAATAAAGCTAATTTTTATATTCAATAATT
Source organism: Phocoena phocoena (assembly GCF_963924675.1). Taxonomy (NCBI): domain Eukaryota; kingdom Metazoa; phylum Chordata; class Mammalia; order Artiodactyla; family Phocoenidae; genus Phocoena; species Phocoena phocoena. The sequence goes on along the minus strand of NC_089220.1, from coordinate 71,303,280 downwards.
TATTATTCCAATTGCAAATGACTAATCTTTGCTCAGAAGTCATGAAAAAGGTACAGAAAGCAATGCAAATTTTGTTTGCCACCATATCTTTTTCACCATAACTACTATCGAGATACACAAAATAAATATAGGTGATTAGTATACTGTAAAATATAACATATTAGGATTATGAATGTTTATACAGGGGGCATATTACATAGATAATATAACATTTTTGAAAGTGAAATGAATAGCATGTATTAGGAAATTATTAAATTCCCAGTGTTTTAAATTATGCAATATCAATTGCATAAAAGGCCTTACAGTCAAACTTCACCATATTGCTTAATATCCATACTAAAGGCCTTAAATATTATAAAGAGCTATAGTATGAACACAACAAAGATGGCACAATAACAAATGAATTTACATAATACCAAAGCTCTTAAAATTGTGGTTTTACTCTCTCTAGACATGTTATGATTTACGACACAGAGAAATATGTGTATGTAGTTCTTAAAAGTAGATTTTATTTGAAGAGGAATCAAATACACTACTTTCAATTTACATACTACACAGAAGATGAACAAGTATATTTTAAAATATAATTATCTCATGTTATATACAAAAAGATTTATATTTTCTCCTTTTAAGTTACTTTTATCTGCACTTAATTTTCAAGTATATAAAAGATACTTTTTAAATGACTGATATTTAATGCAATGGCTACTGGCCAATAATGTCTACTGGCTTCAACATCTAGGAAAGTATATATGAATGCTAAACAATACAGGTAAGTCTAAACTTTCCATCTTAAAAGCAATAAAGGATTTTGGGAACTTTATATAATGCTTTATATAAATGCTTTATATAATGCTTTGTGTACTTTGTCTTTGTCTTTGTCTTTGTACTTTGTACTTTGTACTTTGTCTTCTATATTTTAACAATTAACAGAAAATGCTCCTATAATGCTCCTTAGGATAGTGATTTAAAATTTAGTAAGAAGGATATTTTATTTGGGTTTTGAAACATAATAGGTTCAAATTTCTCCTGGTAAACTCTAATGAAGGATATTCAATTTTAAGATCTTATTTAAGGAATTTCTTAGAAAAATTACACAAAGTAATTTTCTAAAAATAAGCTAGTATTTTAAAGAGTCTTAAATGCTACAATAGGCATTAAATTTAATTCTTTGAAATGAAGCAGGGACGCACGATTAACCAACTGGCAGTACTTTTTAAAAATTATTAACATATTAAAGTAGGAATCTGATTTTTAAAAATCATCTGGAAGCATGCATGAGGAAACCTGTCGTCATGGAAACAGTGTAAATGGCAATAAATCCAGAAGAAAATGTCAGTGCTTCTGAACAATGAATGAACACAAAAAGCTATATGTGAAATAAAACAACATAATGTTGTTTAAAATGTTTAAAATTTTCAATTCCTTTCTATAAATTTTATTTGGAAAAAACACTGATAATACAATATTAATGCATTGCTTTTAACCAAAATATTCTAACAATTTATTAATGTAATATTCAATACAGAATTAAAATGTTTAAAAGACTACTCTAATGTTACTGTCAATCATTTATTTTTAAAAATCTAAGCAAAATAGCTTTATATTTTAAAATTCATGGAATCGGGAACAGTTAAACAATAAACACCTAGCCAAATTATATTATACCAAAATCTTAGAGCTAAAAATATATGTCATAAGTACAGGCAACAATGTGCATATCCGACCCTCACATTACCTGCATCTTGACAATATCAAAAATAAATAAATAAAACCTTCATACACACTCTATTAAACACTTTTTCATGCATAATATCCATGAGGAAAAACTGATTGACATGTTCACAGTTATGGCAAATGTGTATTCTAATAGATTAATATTTTATATAATTGCAACAAAATGTTTAGGTTAAATAAAGGAACGTGATTCTCCAACAGATAATCATTAGCTTGTTAATATACTAAGGAGGAGTTAAAATGTTTTAAAAGGTGACATTATTTATAAATAGGTAATATTTAAGATTCATTCTTTCATTACAAGTAAAGGAATGTGTGTAGTTCTTATGACAGTTGACCTTGACTTTTTCTCAAAGAACATCAAACCAAAATCAAATGTTACCAGAAAAATATAAACAGGTTTTATACTAGTATGCCCTTGCTAAGTAAAAACTGCCTTGATATATTTTATTTTTACCAGTTTAAATCAAGTATTTCAAAGAACTTTGGCTGAAAAAAAATCTATTCTATTACTCAAAAATAAATATGAATTGGGACAAGAACACGATAAACTGTCCTAATTTGCCTTAATTATCAAACCCCTATTACATTTGCCTGTATCTTCAAAAGCAAACCCACACCCCAAAAGTATATCTTTCATTTTCTTCTTATAGCATTCTACCCTAATTATCTTAATATGCTATTTCATTACTATTTTCATGTTTCTAATCTTTCTACTTACATCTAATAACTTTTCTTCTTTTTCTTACCAACTATCTACTTATTCATCTTTCTAATGTCTCTACAAACTTCCAAATAGTACTTCAAAAATGGCCAATAAAAAACAAAAATGGACAATATTGGTTACCTTAAAGCTATGAAAACAATCTCTAGAGAAGTTCTTATTTTATTCCTTATGTTGTTGATAGCTTTATCACTTTTGAAAATGGCTGGTTCACAGCGCCTCTGCTTAGAGTTCTAGTTTACATAGATTATGATGTGTTACCTGGAATTGTGCAATATGATTGCTCCAGCCTATATTTATATAAGGGGAAAATCGTCTAATTCTAAAAGTTGCTGAAGTCAGGTGATGTTACTCAACAAATTTCCTGAAACACTGATTACAGTATTTCCTTATTATATGTGCTTATTTTAAGCTATATATAAAGGGAATCATACAGCATTGACTCTTTTATGCCCGGTTTCTTTGTCTCAATATTACATTTGTAAGATTCAGTCGTTGTATTCGTGGTTAACTCATTCTTATTCCCATTGTGTAAATACAGCACAGAGTTATTTTTACATTCTTCTGTTGATAAGTATTTGAGTGCTTTTCAGTTGGATCTATTGCTAGTAGTGCTGCTGTGAACATTCTTGTATATGTGTTTTGGTGAATACCGGTACACAATTCTGCTGTTATGTTGTAGAAATAGCATTGCTAGGCCATATGGGAAGGGTATATTCAGCTTTATGAGATGCTCCCAGATGATCTTCCAACATTTTGTATCAATTTACACTTCACAGGAATGATAAATTCCTGTGAGAATCACAATTGTTTATAGAGAAAGGAATAAGAAGATAAAGTTTCTCATGAAGAAGAAGACAGTTAAAACTTTATACCAGTATTTGTGTTACGATTACAGGAGATTTTTATTTTCCTTTCTATAGTTTTCTATGTTGTCCAAACTTTCTATAAATAAGTACACTTATAAATAACTACAGTAATTATGATAAAAGCCTTTTAAAAGAAAAGAATTGCCATTATTTTTATATATTAGATAGCAGACATTAACTTATTTTACAAAGCACTCTTTTATTAATAGCCACCTCTTTTACAGTTTTTATGATATAACAAATTATTTGAAATTTCACTGTATTTTTTGGTTTAGAATAAACATATTGGTATAAAAAGATTCAATCTCATCTTTTCATTTGGAAATAACTATTGCTAAGAGTTCTCATCTTTAAGTATTAGATTACATTCCTTTTTCAAGTTTGAAATCAAACATTCTATAAGTTCTATGGGGTTGTCTATGAAAATAAAAATGTACGTTCCATACTGGAATAATTTTTATCAAAATTTTGTAATGGGTAAACTAACATACTAGAAAACATTTTCCCCCTGTAGGATATTGCTTTATTTTAGCCCTAAATGATTTACTCAAGTCTTTTCATGTAAAATTAGCATTTTAAAAATATATTTAGAATATACTATATTTCATCCAACATAACTGTAAACTGAAGAATTTTAAAGTTAAATATATTGTCAATACACAAGCAATCAGATAAAAACTTGTCAGCTATGTTCACAAACGAAGCAATCATATTACAATTTGTGAACTAAATTCCGAGTTAGATGCTGGAGGATATTAGGAGACAGCATGAGCAAAAGCAGATGTGAGTGCCTACAGAGCAAGTGAGGAGAAACAGTGAGAAGATCATGGTAGTAGCAAATAATGTGCATCAGAGAATAAATAGGACAGATTAAGGATAGGTATCAATAGAACAGGGCCAGTTTATAAAGGGCTTTGAAATTAAGACAAAAAATTTTGGATTTGATGTATCAGTTCTTAGATAAGTGATGCCATTCGAGTTTGTTTTAGAAAAAATTAGACTGTTAACACATATGCAAAAGGATTAGGAAAAACAAGGTCAAATTGAAGGAGAATGAGGAAGCATTAAGTAACTCCTGAAATGATGAATTACAATAAAATATGTCTTCCTGTTATGTATTCTGAGTTGTTTTCCTAACAATGCTAACGGATTTGCATGATTCAATTCCTCTCTCCCTGGATTCCTTGTGAATAATGCAGTTGTGGTCTACACAGTAACTATAAACAATGAATTAGTGAACACTGAACTAGAACTCCTAGGGCAAATACAGGTTTAGGTTTCTCTGAGCCTCTGGTCACAACATTTTCATCAATCTCTAATATATAACTTGGCTTCATTGTGTTTCTATTTAGGGACACCTTATTTTGTACATATTGTTGATTCATTAGCATTGAACTCATGGCCAGTGGCCCTGTATGTCATTCCCGAATAAAGATTACCTATCACACATGTTTTCTCCGTAAAGCACATCACAGCCTTCCAGAACTTAGGACCACTAGACAATGTAAACAGCATTTCAGCACTATACTTGGGGACCATTTCAAACGACAAAATCGTCAACAAAATGCACAAAAATGTGAGCAGTATGGCACTAAACTGTGAAAGTACACTGGCTTAGAGTATGAGAACTGAAACAAGAGGCAAAGCATAGCCTTGTTTGACCTAGGCTGTGGATGTGAGCGCCAAGTGACCCAAATTTTTCACCACTCCACCCAAGTCTTCGAATGATACTGAAAGCCCTGTGAGTACTGATACTGGGCTTACAAATAGATTTTAGTGGCTGAGCAAATTTGTAAATATAAAATCCATGAATAATAGAATTGACTGTATTTAATGGAAAGACTTGTATGATCTTAATTTAATTCTTACTCTTTAAATAATTAGATACATAACCAGGAGCAAGACACAAATTTTCTTATCTGAGAAACTGAAAGGCTCTCCAAGTTTATTGACTCTTCTAGCTCAAACACTGTATAATTCCATTATGTACAGCTTACAATTTCCGGTAATGACATTTTCAAACAGGCTCTGACAAAAGTTAATGTTAGAGCTCTCTGGTTAGTTAATGTTAGAACTCTAAAGTCTAACATTAGATTTGGTAAATTTTATGCATAGCAAAAAATAAACAAACTAAACAAAGTTTGGTCCCAAAGTAGTTCTGAGGAAAGTAGTCAGAGCTACTAACTTCCCAAACAGGATTTGAAAATCAATGCCCATTTGAGATAGTTCAGTATGAATATTTTAGGTCACAAGCTGAAAAATGTGTAAAGAAAAAGAGACATGCCTTCTAAATTTCCTAGCAGTAGAATTAGGTTCAAAACTGCCAAGTTTGTAAACAAGCATACCTCAGAGGTACTGCAGATTTGGTTCCAGACCACTGCAATAAAGCAAATATCTCAAAAAAGTGAGTCACTAATTTTTTGGTTTCCCAGTGCCTGTAAAAGTTATGTTTACACTATACTGTAGTCTATTAAGTGTGCAACAGCATTATGTCTAATAGAACAATGTACATACCTTAATTAAACAATATTTTATTGCTAAAAATGGTAACCATCATCTGAGCCTTCAGCTAGTTGTAATGTTTTTGCAATAGGAACATCAAGGACCACTGATCACAGATTACCATAACAAATAAAATAATAATGAAAAAGTCTGAAATGTTGTGAGAGTTACCAAAATGTGACACAGAGACACAAAGTGAGCAAATGGTGTTGGCAAAATAGCACCAACAGACATTCTCCATACAGGAATACAGTTGCTACAAACCTTCGCAGTATCTGCGAAGCACAATAAAATGGGGTATGCCTGTACATTCACAGTTGCCGGGGCATTATGCTGGAGCTGTTCCCCTACAACTTGAACCCTTAATCTTTCATGTATTCAGATAACAAATCTCAAGAACACAACCATTTCATCAGATATTTTACTTAATTGTCCTTATAGTGGCTTAGATAAACTATGACTTCCGGAAAGGTAATCAGGTGCACTTGGAGGACAGACCTCAGCCAAGCTCTTCAACCAAAGCCAAAGCAGTTAAATCTGTCATTAACCCAAGTGCAGCAAGAGGTGTTGGCAATCACACATACCCCACTTTGGCCAGCAGGGAGTCCAGGGCAATGTGATTTTTCATTACCACTCGGCTTAGAGAGTCTAGAATAATCAGCTATAATCTGAAAAACATGCAAAAGAATCTGTCTTCCCTTAAGTAGCAGAGGGAGACCACAGGGTACCAACAATAATACGATTAGGCTAAAGAGAATCATAACAGTATCCAGAAAGTAAATCTTACTCTGCTGCCTGCTCACTCCTAAAGTCAGAAGCTTCTGGGAAGTTTCTGAAAACTGACGGACTAAGATTCTTCAGTGGTTAATGGTCAAGTTGAAAGTGATGGCTGTAGTCTGGGTTACACTGGCCAGATGCTCTGTGCATAAGAGCTGAGAGAGATTAATATTTTCTCTCTACACTTCTGGCCTGCTGGTGTCTAAGTATTCTCTTTTCCACAGCCTGGGTTGTTGGTTTCTTTCCATAACCACGTGATTCAGTCTCTGCAGCACGATCAGTCTTTTCAGCAGTCACTTCACCCTTTTCCTGATTGTCTGTCTTACCCGTACCACATGGTTTAGACGCAGCCCTAGGTGGCTCACCAGAAAGGTATCTAATGCATAAATGCTCAGCAGTATCCTCAAGAGGAGGGAAGGCCGCCTATATATATATATATAGTCTGGACATATATGCCAGGTTTCCTTGGCTTCATGTGCTGGAATCACTAGGCTTTGTTTTTTGGTTCTAAATTGTAAATGAATACCATGCCCTGGACAATGGTATCTAGGTGGCTGTGGTGACTTACCCGGGCAGCGCAAGTCTGATCAGCTTGTTGACTCTATTGACGTTCCTCCTCAAAGGGTCCTTCCCCGTGGGCATCCACATACATCATGAACAGAGTGTGGGTCTTGTACAATCTGCAGTCGCAGTGTTAATTTCCACAGAGACTGGGACTTAATCATTTAATTGTTGTACTGCCAGGCCCCAGAGTCACTGAAAATGTAACAAACTTGGCGGGTACTTTCCCAGAGTAAGCACCACAGCTCATGACTTTACCCAATGGGCAGAGGTCCCTTTTCCATGCATGTTTTAAGTAATTTTCTTTAGGACTACACAGGTGCAGTGGCCTAGTACACCCCATGGGATTTTAAAATACTCGATTCATCTGTGAACTAGACCTAGGCATCCTCAGGAACCTCAAAGGACTGAAGCGCCCCCAGGGTGTCCAAACTTCTAGTACAGACTCTGCATCTGGTATAGCCACATTTTGAGGGTGACTGGCAACTTTTTCATGCAGCTGCTATATCTCTGATTTTCTTTAATAATATAAAATATACGGTCTATCATGCATTTGCAAAAGCATACTGTCTTAAAAGTAGATTTGCCCATAAATCATTTTAGGCCTCTTAAGGCAGCAGGTATTGCTGAAAAATAATGACAAGATGCTTTTAGTTCTGTTCCCCTGTATTCTAAATTCAGGGTAAACCTTAAACATACAATTTCATCATCTAATATTAGTGTTAGTTTCAGATACAATGTAGCTAATTACAAAGGAAAATAAGAGTAACCCCTAATATGGTTCATCTGTTAATAAAGTGAGTAAGCATATACATATGTATTTTCTAATATTACATATGTAACAAATTAAAATAATTTTCCATTTCTTTAAGAATTTTCCAAATAGTTCTAGAGCTTTTAAATAAATATAGGTATTTTTGGTCTAGTTTTACAGTTATCTCACTTAAAATTATGTGAAGAATTTTTTTATTTCCTCCTTTGAGAAGACATTAAGTGTTTATACAGGTTTCTAAGCAACACTGGCTTTGAAACTGTAAGAATGTTTGAATACAAAAGCAACTGATCCAAAGTTGTTATACTTTTGGAATTTAGTAACTAATGAAAAACAGAACCATGTTAGTCATCAATAAACCCCACCCAGTTTTCAGAGTTAAAACTACATTCTCATATTTAATGTCTGTCAAATTTGAGTTGTTACAGAGCACATTTGGATTGATTTCTCAATTAATACTGTCAAAAGAGGTTAATTTCTCATATGTTAGCATGTTATGAGGATTTACACTGAGTACATAATAAATTAGCCAGCAAGCTGTTCTTCAAAATTGAACTTTAACTTAAAAAACAAACAGTCTGTATATCTTCTTTGGAGAAATGTCTATTTACGTCTTCTGCCCATTTTTGGATTGGGTTGTTTGTTTTTTTGTTATTGAGCTGCATGAGCTACTTGTAAATTTTGGAGATTAATCCTTTGTCAGTTGCTTCATTTGCAAATATTTTCTCCCATTCTTTTTTGGTCTTGTTTATGGTTTCCTTTGCTGTGCAAAAGCTTTGAAGTTTCATTAGATCCCATTTGTTTATTTTTGTTTTTATTTCCATTTCTCTAGGAGGTGGGTCAAAAAGGATCTTGCTGTGATTTATGTCATAGTGTTCTGCCTATGTTTTCCTCTAAGAGTTTGATAGTTTCTGGCCTTACAGACTGCCAACAAACACATGAAAGAATGCTCAACATCACTAATCATTAGAGAAATGCAAATCAAAACTACAATGAGATATCATCTCACACCAGTCAGAATGGCCATCATCAAAAAATCTAGAAACCATAAATGCTGGAGAGGGTGTGGAGAAAAGGGAACACTCTTGCACTGCTGGTGGGAATGTGAATTGGTACAGCCACTATGGAGAACAGTATGGAGGTTCCTTTAAAAACTACAAATAGAACTACCATATGACCCAGCAATCCCACTACTGGGCATATACCCTGAGAAAACCATAATTCAAAAGGAGTCATGTACCAAAATGTTCATTGCAGCTCTATTTACAATAGCCAGGAGATGGAAACAACCTAAGTGTCCATCATCGGATGAATGGATAAAGAAGATGTGGCACATATATACAATGGAATATTACTCAGCCATAAAAAGAAACGAAATCGAGCTATTTGTAATGAGATGGATAGACTTAGAGTCTGTCATACAGAGTGAAGTAAGTCAGAAAGAGAGAGACAAATACCATACGCTAACACATATATATGGAATTTAAGAAAAAAAATGTCATGAAGAAGCTAGCAGTAAGACAGGAATAAAGACACAGACCTACTAGAGAATGGACTTGAGGATATGGGGAGCGGGAAAGGTAAGCTGTGAGAAAGCGAGAGAGAGGCATGGACATATATACGCTACCAAAGGTAAGGTAGATAGCTAGTGGGAAGCAGCCGCATAGCACAGGGAGATCAGCTCGGTGCTTTGTGACCACCTACAGGGGTGGAATAGGGAGGGTGGGAGGGAGGGAGACGCAAGAAGGAAGAGATATGGGAACATATGTATATTCATAACTGATTCACTTTGTTATGAAGCAAAAACTAACACACCATTGTAAAGCAATTATACTCCAATAAAGATGTAAAAAAAAAAACAGAAAAAGAATTGTCTAATATTTCCAATATATAATATAATGTAAACTAAAACTTCCAGATGAAGAAAATGTTGTCTTATAATTTAAACTTCTTTAATGACACTTTGCATTTTAGAATCTCAGGTTTAAAAATGTGTATTATTGTGTATACTACTACCATATTCAAACTAATCCTAAGTACCACCTTCCCCAAACAAATATATTAACATTTTTCTTCACAAGCTAGAAAGCAGAATAAGAGTAGAGACAAAAATGCTGGAGAGGGGCTTCCCTGGTGGCGCAGTGGTTAAGAATCTGCCTGCCAATGCAGGGGACACGGGTTCGAGCCCTGGTCCAGAAAGATCCCACATGCTGCAGAGCAACTAAGCCCGTGCACCACAACTACTAAGCCTGCGCTCTAGAGCCCGTGAGCCACACTGCTGAGTCCATGTGCCACAACTACTGAAGCCCGTGCCTAGAGCCCGTGCTCCACAACAAGAGAAGCCACCACAATGAGAAGCCTGCACACGGCAACGAAGAGTAGCTCACTGCAACTAGAGACAGCCCATGTGCAGCAATGAAGACCCAACACAGCCAAAAATAAAATATTAAAAGAAAAATGCTGGAGAAACAATGAGGGAGGCAGATTTAGAAGATAAGAAGGCTGAGAGACTTGTAAGAGGATCATACTACAACAACCTCAAGAGAGCGAGCTTTAGACCACTTCAATATTAACATGCTTAGTACATGTTAATCCAGTAATAAAAATATGAAATTACTCAAATGGAAGCCATGGAACTGTGTTTTTTAAACAACAAATATCCTTGTTTTAGCTATACATTCCCATTATTGATTTGTGTTGGTGTCTATGAGACATACACTTTCATGAATCAGCTATCATACTTTGAACCCAGGTGACTGTTAATCAGCTCTATATTTACTGATAGATGCAAATCGTTAAGGTAGTATGAGAAGGAAGGAGGAAATGTGGACTTACTATATGCAGGGATGATACTAAAATGGGAGAATATGATTTCATTTTCTAATAACTTCACAAATAACTTTCAGACATGTTACTGTTATATGAAGTATGTCACAGTCACTTAGTGAAAGTGTGATAAGACAGAATACAAAGACTGTTCACACATCCTTTCCTGAATCTTGTTTGTTTTCTTTTCCTTCATTGTCAATATAGTAGCGGGTCATGTGAATCTTAAAATAAGATATCAAATGCCTAAAGTAATTTTCTTTTTATATTGGAAATGGAAGAAAAGTTAGCAGAGTTATTTGTTGACTACAAAAAAAGCTCTCCTAGGAATTAGTCACATCTGTTTTATTGTTTGCAGCTGAGACATCCGACAAAAAATAAGTTGGCTGGTAATAAAAGTACAATAATTGTTAATGTAAAACAGACAGATGTTTTCCTCATTACACAGCACCGGACAGATGCATTTTGGTAAAAGAGTTGAAATTTTTAACAAAATTAACCTGGTCTTGGTCCCCAGAATTTGAATGTGTTACTCTGAAATCAAGTATGTGTTAACTCATGCAAATATTTTTTCTTTCCCAAAATGTACATGTGAAATGATTTTTTGTTGTTGTTATTTTTGCATTATACTTTCAAGTATACATGGGACTAACTTCAGTTAATTACATTTTAGGTAACAAAATAATTACTAACATACTACTCAGTTTGTAATACCCCTTCTATGCCATAAAGTATTGATGATGTTTCTCAGTTTTATGGGTTTTTAAAATACTTCCTCTACTTTCAAATTTTCACCTTTTATGGAATGATTACTTAAGTTACGCCCTTGGGTGTCTTCTTGGCTCTACCATATATGTAAAACCAAAGAAAACATTTTCACTTCATTGATTCCTTCACATTTTACATGCGAAGAAAAGTGTTCCAAACACACCTTGAAGAACTTACTGGATATTCTGGAACATTTTTTATTATTATTTCAGAAGATGACCTATGACTGCTAGGTCATGTTCGCTGCTTTGGTAACTTAATTGAAAAAAGTCCTCTATATCTTCCTGTGATTTGACAGGAAGCATTGTGTTTTAAGCAATAACACTACGGCTGTGCTAAAAGAAAAAATGTCAACGTTACCAGATTATACACTCATCACAACATTCCCATCACACAAGAAGGCAATGGTCAGAAAAACTTGAAATGAAATGTCTTATTCCAAAAAACAAAAAATGGGGCTTCCCTGGTGGTGCAGTGGTTGAGAGTCCGCCTGCTGATACAGGGGACACGGGTTCGTGCCCCGGTCCGGGAGGATCCCACGTGCCGCGGAGCGGCTGGGCCTGTGAGCCATGGCTGCTGAGCCTGCGCGTCCAGAGCCTGTGCTCCACAACGGGAGAGGCCACAACAGTGAGAGGCCCGCATACCGCAAAAAAAAAAAAAAAGAAATGATGCTGCCACCAAAGTAAGTTTCTGAGTTGCTAGTTCGTTAGCCAAACAAGAAAAGCATTTCACAATGATGAGTAAATTAAAACCTGTCCAGAGAAAATAAACTTTTACCTACGGCGTTAATGCCAGTTGTTTATTCAAGGAATTAATGTGATTTGATAAATAAACCTCATATTAATAGTTGTGTGGAGGGGCTTCCCTGGTGGCGCAGTGGTTGAGAGTCCACCTGCCGATGCAGGGGACGGGGGTTCGTGCCTCGGTCCGGGAAGATCCCACGTGCCGCGGAGCGGCTGGGCCCATGAGCCATGGCCGTTGAGCCTGCGCTCCGCAACGGGAGAGGCCACAACAGTGAGACGCCTGCATACCGCACCAAAAAAAAAAAAAAAAAAAATAGTTGTGTGGAAAACTACAAGCAAGGATATTTCAAAAAAGTTGGGAAAACATGAATTCATAACTTGCAGTAGAATCTGCTAAGATGAGTTACAACTCATGGTGGTAAAAGTATGTGTGGGACCAAAAGAGATTTAGTTGCACAAATTTACAAACTTGGCAAAGATATTAAGGCATTGAAAACCTATGGTTATTCATTGTATTATTAAATCAGCAAATACGTTGTAGAATATATTTGAATCTATCATGTGTTATTGAACCAGGAGCTTCAACAGTAAACTTTATTCGCTCTGATAGACTTAATCATTGTCAATTCTATGAATTTTTGTCAGAAATAAAAGATGAACGCCTGATTTGCCCTACCACTTAACAGTTCAATAATTTAGCAGTGATAAACTTTACTGTGATTTACTGAGCTCAGGCTAAGATGGAAATTTTTCTGAATGAGAACAATGACTGTGACTCTCAACCACTGTTACTGACACTAAATAGCTTTGAAAATTAGTTTTTGCTGTAGACTCGACAATGTCTGTAATGAATTCAAGATACAGGGCAAAAAAACACTTATATGCAAAACTTAAATTGCAATAAAGTCATTTATACAACAACTAAGTTTTTGAATCACAAGTATATATTTCCCATGCTATCGACAATTAAAATAAGAAGTGAGAACTCAATCCTACACACATTTGCAGCAGGTGTATTTTCTGAGTCTAAACTATAGCTCCTGCAGCATTTTTCATACTTCAATGTAGTGCTAAAAAGATTTCTATATTCCAAAATCTACTTAACTGTGCATTTGAGGAGCTTCTATCTAATTTTCAATTGGCAATGATTAATGTAATATAATAATATGCTAAAAGCAAATTTTAAGAGAAAAATGTGTTAGAATTCTATAAATGCCTCCTAAAAAATAGATGTGCCCCCAAATTATCACATGCTCATAAATTAATATCAGTATTCGGCAGTACCTATCTGTGTGAAGACGTTTCATTTTCAAGAATGAAATATGGGGCTTCCCTGGTGGCGCAGTGATTGAGAGTCTGCGTGCTAATGCAGGGGACATGGGTTCGTGCCCCGGTCCGGGAAGATCCCACATGCCGCGGAGCGGCTGGGCCCGTGAGCCATGGCTGCTGAGCCTGTGCGTCTGGAGAGACCACAGCAGTAAGAGGCCCGCGTACCGCAAAAAAAAAAAAAAAAAGAATGAAATATGTAAAATCTCATTCTAGATTGACATTAACAAATGGAAATTCACAACTGATTTGATAGGAATGCTGACTTTGAACCCTAATTAAGAAAAATGTTATTTCTTTCTTTCCCCCCAAAGAACTTCATTATTTTCTTTACATCTCTATGCTGTTCTCCACTGCTGCTGGTGTTGTTACTAGTAGTAGTACTGTTATAGTTTGAATTTTGTCAACACAAAATTGTAGAAATCTGTTTTTTCCCATTATGTAATACCTATATGATATCCCTGATTTTACCTCTTCGTGTGCAAAGCCTAAAATAATTGCTTTCTAACCCATTACAGAAAAAGGTTGCCAACTCCTGCTCTAATATGCCTACTTTCACTTATTAGGTTTTTCAATAAATATTTCCATACTACATCTTTTTTATATTTTAAGAAAAAAGATACAGATTAAATTGAAAAGAAAACTCATTATTTATAAAGAATGAAATATCTATGCAAACACTGACTACTTAAAACCAAACCAAAACAAAAACAAGTATGATATACAGGGAAAAGCACCAATCTACTATTCTCTCACACCATGTAATGCAAACAAACAAAACCAAATGCTCAGCCCCAACTAAAACAAAACAGAAAAACACATTTTTTGAGATGTAGTTCATGAGTCTGTTTTGTTTCTTTCTGTTTCATAAGAGCAACTGCTTAAATAGTCATAAAAATTCCTTAGAACTATAATATATATCACTTTTAATACACTTTTACATTGATACTAGTCTTGCTAAAATACTTTGAGTTTATGGATAATTTACAGTTTTCATGTTACAATAACATGTCCAGTAAACTGATTATAAGGCAAGCATTTCAAAAAAGTTTTTCAAAAGAATGTATTCATGAATTACCCATGCAGTTAAAGGAGATCATTAAAATAATTTTTAAAAGACTGCTTCCTAACATTTATTTATGGGTACCCACTAACAATTAAGCTCTCTATTGGGGGCAGAAAAAAAAAAACATAAGAATATGACCATTGTGTGTAATAAATAATAGAATACAAACCTTTTCCAACTAAATATCATCCTCTCTAAACTTCCAGAAGGCAAGAGTTCTGAATATAGTAATAACAACATTAGCAATAACCATAACAACCACAAACATTTACTGAATATTTTATGTCTGACAAGTACAATGGTAAGGTATTTATATGTACAAATTCATTTGAGACAGAATGTTACCAATTTTTATTAAATACCACCACTAACAGGAAATTCATTAATTTACAAAGCATCCTTTCATTTTTTGCATGGGTATAGAAGCTAGAATAGCATTTCTTACATAAACCAATACCAAATCTATCTTTAACTCCAGAAGAAAATCTATCTCTTTTAGACTTCTCTTAATTAAATTATACTTATTGATCAAATTTGTTTTCACACTGTAGTCAACAATTAACTCAAGATATATTATAAAGGTAACAACTTCTAGGAGAAAACTAGACATTTGCAAAAGTTACTTAAGATACAAAAAGCAAGAAACATAAAAGAAAACATTTATAAACTGGACTTCATAAAAATTAAAATTGTCTGCTCCTTGAAGGACACAAGTAAATAAAAAGGCAAGCCATAACATGCATGGAAGAACACATTCACATATATCTGACAAAGGACTTGTATCCAGAATATGTAAAGAACTCTTGTAACTTAAAAAGAAGAAAACAAACAATCTAATACAAATGGGCAAAAGATTTGAAGATGGCTCACAACAGCAAATATAGCAATGGTCAATAAGCACAAGAAAACCCATTAGGGAAGTGTAAGTTAAAACTACAATGAGATAAACTATACACAAATTATAATGGCTAAAATTTTAAAAGACTGATACCACCAAGTACTGATAAAGATGTGGACCAACTAAAATGCTCATGCATTGGCGGAAGGAATGTAAAATGGCACAACCCCTTTGGAAAAGTCTGGCAGTTTCTTGTAAACTTTAATATGCCATACGACCTAGATATTCTATTCCTAAGTGTTTAGTTACAGGAAATGAAAACATATGCCTGCAGATAGACTTGAAAATTTTTCATAGCAATTTTCTTTCTAACAGTCAAAAACTGAAAACAATTTAAAAATCCATCAATAGATGAATGAATTTTTTTAAAAACTACATATTCAGACAATGATCAGTCCTCAACATAAAGGAACAAATTACTTATACATGCAACAACACGAATGAATTTCAAAAACATTACGCAGAGCAAAAGAAGCCAGACACAAGGCTACATATTTTATGATTTCATTTAATAAAACCCTAGAAAAGTGTAATTGACTCTATAGTAACAGGAAACAGATCAGTGATTGTTAGTGGCAGGAGAGGGTGAAGAAGAAGGGAACCCTGGGGTGAGAGGCGGAAGTGAGGGATGGTCTGGCAGGCAGTACTATGTAATTTCTGGCATGATGGAAATATACCATATCTTGACATGTGTGACCCATGTGGTGGTAGTTACATGGGCTTACATTACTCATGTATGTAAGGCAGATGGACAGATACTTTGAAATCACCCTTATAAAACATGTCTTACAAGACTTTCAGATCTTTTGAGGGTAGAAAATATTTCATTTTGATATCCATATCTCACGTGCTTTGCACACATTTGCTGAGAAATTTCCTCAAACAAATTTCAAATATTATGTTTAAACTCCCTCACTAAAAAATTCTTTATTTCACTTTTCCAGATACTTACTAAAAAATATCACTAAATAAAATATGATTTTTTTTTAGGTCACCCTTCATGCTATATGGCTCAGAAATCTTATTAGAATGTCCATTTCTTCTCTTCTGGATAACTATTGCATATACACTGTAGTAGATAATCTTGGTTTCTAACAAACTATCACTTGGATATTGATCTGCCTGTTCCAACTTTTCACATTAATGACAGCCTATCTAGAATATAATAAAGCCTTTCAAATGAAATCAGAGCTTATTATTATGAAATAAAGATAAGGCAAACATTTCCTTCAACCCCAAATACACTTGACAAAAGCTGGGAATTGTCTTAACTTTTCTCTCACCTACTACATCCAACCAGTGAACAAGTCTTTGGTGATTCTATTTGATTAGCATTTTTTCATCTATATTCCTTTCTTCCTTTCCTTCTCTACTTATATCTCTAGTTTAGGAGGCACCTACATTTCTAACCATCCTCTGCCTTCAGTAATGTCCTCCATGCTACCATCAGACTAGTCTTGTAAAAATATGAATCTGTTCATGATAACTCCAGAATTAACATCATTAACAGTCTAACAATGTCTACAGGAAGAGTAAAAATTCAAGAACAATCTACAACGGCTTCTAATATCTACCCACTATTTCTTCTTGGCCAGACCTAAATTCTAGTTGTAATTTTCTACCTGCAGTTCTCTCAAATCTTCCCATATCCAACCATTTTTATGCCTTGGTTCCTGTATTCATGATGAAATCCTTACCAGAAGTTCTGTTTAAGTGTTAATTTCTTCTTTTCTATTTCTTCTGTTTTCTTCCTGGCAAAATTAACTTTCTTCTTACTACTATATGCTTCTTGAGATTAGGACTCCTATATTCTTTATTTTTGCATATACAGTACCTAGCATAATGTTTAAGACATAGTAAGCATGCAACAAATGTTCCTTTAAAATCTTGATAGAATGGACAACTTGCCTGCGACAATGTAAATTTTCAGAATTGACTCAAAAATTAAATAACCAAAGAAATTTAAGTCTGTCAAAATTATATTCAAATAAGCTCTGAGCTCAGATTGCTTTATATGGTCTTGAAAAATTTAAATGAGGAGACAGTTATTAAGCTATAATAACTATTCCAGTCTACAGAGAAAAATAGAATGCTTTAAATTCATTTATTAACTAGCATAACTCTGATATTCCAAACGGAAAAGGAAGTCATACACAAAACCAACCACACAAAAATGAGTCACATTTACTAATGTAAATATTTTAAAACTCAGAAATAAAGTAGTGGTAAATTAAGTCCAGCAATGTATTGAAAAACTGATATACTATAGTCAAGTATAACTTAATCCAGAAATGCAAATGTGGGTTAATACTGAGTTGTACATAAATATAACACAAATATGTCAAAGGAGCAGGGGACGAGAGAAGATTATAAACAAATTACTTCCCAAGATTAGAAAAAATACCTATCCTAAACCAACAGCAAATATGATAAAATTAAAGTATTTTGGGCATTTGCATTAAACATTGAAAACAGCAAAAAGGTAGAAGTAGAAACAAGAGGTATAAAGTTACTACTGTAAAACAGAAAAAGTTATGATTACTTAACAATTTTATGACTATCTAGAAAATAAACTAAATACAACTATACTTAATACAGAAGTTGAATAAAATAAACGAAAGTAAAATAGTATAGAAAATTAAGAATTTTCTTACATGTGATTGAATAGTGGCCTCCTGCATAGTACTAACATCCTAACCCCTAGAACTATCAATGTCCCCTTAAATGGCAAGAGGAACTTGCAGATGTGATTAAACTAAAGATCTTGAGATGAGGAGAGTACCCTAGATTACCTAGATGGTCCCTAAATATAATCAAAAGGGTCCTCATAAGAGGGAAACAATGTCAAAGGAGGATGTAGATGTGGTGACAGAAGTAAGATGTTGGAGTGACTCAAGGAAGGGGTCACGAGCCAAGGAAAGCAGGCAGCCTCCAGAAATTAGAAAAGGCAAGGAAAGGGATTCTCCTCTACAGCCTCCAAAGGAACCAGTCCTGTCAACACCTTGACTTTGGCCAAATGAAACTGATTTTCGACTTCTGGCCTCCAGAACTGTAAGAGAATAAATAAATTTGTGTTGTCTTAAGATACAAAATTTGTGGTAACTGTTACAGTGACCACAGAAATCCAACAGTGTATAGAACTACAATAATCAGTTAAATATATAAATGAAAAAAAGATTTGAAAAAGCAACTAGAAATGGCCTTAAATAAACAACTAGGAATGATCTTAAATGAAACATGTTGGACATCTATACAGAAAAAAACTTTGCTAAGACAGAAAAGAAAAATAATCTCAGCTCATATATGAAATCCTAGGTATTATAAGAATATCTTACATAAACAATTTAATAGTTTTAACACAATTTCACTAAAATAAAAAACAAGAATGCTTTATTTGGGAAGGATACTTGGCAAAATGAGCCTAAGTTCATGAGGAAAAGAAACATAGCAATTAACCAGGATAGTTTTAAAACTCAGGGATAATAGAATCAGAGAATTATTACTCTAGTAGATAATTCAAAATAAAGAGACACTACAAATCAACAATAAGTAACACAAGAATTAATGTAACAATGGGCCAGAATAAATAACCTTCCCCCCAAAACCGTGGAATATATAAAAGTTTAGCATGAAACTAGCACATATCATTACTCAAAAATAATATGGCTGGCATAACTGGAGAAATCACAGTGAGAAATTTTCCTCCAAAATATCTTAAAATAAATTCTATATAAATAAGGGACTTCCCTAGTGGTCCAGTGGTAAAAAATCTGCCTTCCAATGCTGGGGATGCGGGTTCGATCCCTGGTTGCGCCACTAAGATCTCACATGCTGCGGGGCAACTAAGCTGGCGAGCCACAACTACAGAGCCCACGTGCCACGGAGCCCGCGCGCCACAACTAGAGAGAAGCCCATGCGCTGCAATTAAAGATCCCGCATGCCTCAACGAAGATCCCGCAGGATGCAACTAACACCCAATGCAGCCTAAAAAAATAAAGAAAATAAATAAATAAATGTTTTTAAAATTCTATATAAATGAGAGAGTTGCAGCAGCCAAAATTTAGATCAAACCGTAAGTGAGCATACGTACAACCTCAGAAGGAGAAAAGTTATTTTAAACACAGACATGAAAGGAAAAGGGAAAGGCAAACAGAGATGACCATATAAAATTCTTAAGATTTTTAATGTGAAAAATATGATAATTGTTTTATATAATTTGGGGGAAAGGCACAGATGGGAAGAAATGGGCCAAGATTTTAAAAGCACACAATTATCGGGAATTGGAAAATATCATGAGAAACAGACACAGGCATAAATTACTACTAGGACTGTGAACTGATTTCAATTTCCTGAGATATAATTTGGCAATGAATACTCAAATATCTTAAAATATTGTATATACTCCTATGACCCACTATTCTATGTTCAGTAATTTATCATAACAGAACAATCGTAAGTGTACACAAAAACTTAAACACAATAATACACACTGTGTTTATATTTTAAAAGATTAAAACAAGTATACAATAAGGGATTGATTAAATATAACAAATGCCTAAGATGGGATATTCTGCAGACACTGAAAAGATCACGCTTGTGAAGAATGAAGAATATATACCATCTAAATATGCACATGGTACAATATTAATTGAAAAAAGGTAAAAAGCTCTCTATACAGTATGATCTCTAGAAGACTAGAAGCATAAAAATACATTTACAAGAGCTATTTTTATCTTTAAAACCTTCCCTAATTCATAAAAATAAATGATAAATTTTACATTCAGAAACATTTTAATTAGAATATAGGAAAATGGAAGAACTCAAGATGGGAAGGTTTTTCCTTTCCTTCTAAAAGTAATGAAAAAGTCAAAAGAAAAATGCTTCATTGATTTGACTCCAAGAAAATATAAAATTCTTTGTATAAAATAATGCCATAAACAAAGATAAAGACAACTGACAAAAGGGAAAAACACAAGTACATGGAACAAATGTATTTGTTTTTATATTATCCATTTGACAAAAATATTAATTTTGGCCAACAATATTCTACCCCAGAGGGCATAGCAGTAAACAAATCAGAGTAGATACCTGCTCCCGTGGTTCTTTCATTCTCATTGGAAAGGACAGGTAAGAAGGTAACTTCAAACAGTGATTAGTGCTATGAAGACCATAAAAGACTCGGGAAACACACAAACAAACAAAAACCCCACAGCCAGTAACGTGATGGAATGTGAAAGGGGTGAGAGGGATGTAGCACTAGAAAGTTGATAACAGTTCCGCTAAGGAGGTGACATTTGAGCTGAAACATTAATGATGAGACATAATCACCATGTAAAGATTTGAGGAAGAGGGATCCAGAAAATGGATAACCACAAGTGCAAAAGCCATGAGGCAAGACAAAGATTAGCCTGTTTGAGAAGTGGTTGAAGTGTCTGAGCATAAAGGGCAGTGGGGAGACTGAAATAAGATGTAATCAAGAAATCTCAAGGCCAAATCATGTTGGGACCTTTAAATCATCACAGAAAGTTAATATGGCATTTCAAAACAATAAGGAAAATATCAAAATCCCCAAACAAGACTAGAAACAATTCACAACTGAAAAAATACAACTGATCGATCAATACACACATTAAAATTTCAATCTACCTAGCAATCAAAGATAAGCAAATTAAAATAGCAAGACACAATTTTTTACCTTTCAAATTGGAAAGCTATCACAAATCATCATTTATATACAATGGCAGTGAGGTGAGAAAATGACAAGATTGTTATTTATGCTAGCAAAAAATAAGGAAAAAAACTAATCAAAAATAGAGGTGTAATTTAAATAAATTATGGTACATTTCTGCCATGGAAAAGTGTGTGTCCATTAAATCTTCGAAGAATATTTAATGTTTAATTATGTCTGATACTGTTGATTACACCATTTCTAATCCATTCACAAATTCTAACAGTGCCCCTCCAAAACATCATTTCTACTTCAAAAAGCCCTAAGCCACCATAATTTCTAAGACTACTGCAATAACTTCCTAATAACTACCTCTTTATAGCCCCTCACCCCTTCTCTTGTTAATCTTCTATACAGCAGGGAGAGTGAATCCCTCAGTGTTAATCATCATAACATTCAAGTGCCCAATATATTCACATTTTAACTATAATAAAATTCTCCTTGCTATGTACGGCCCATGTGAGCTCACCCCGTGTTATCTCATAAACATCTCCTTTTGCCACTCTCTCCCCCAACAACATTCAACACACACAGCATTTGTCTCTGTTCTTTGAACTTGCCAAACTCGTTCAGATCCAAAGACTTTTGTCCTTGTTATTCCTGATACCTGGAATGTGATTTTCTTCCTCCGAATCATTTAGAGCTCAATTTAAATATCCCTTCTTCGAAGAGGTCTCCTCTTGCTATCCTAGCTAAAGCATACTCCTCCTCAACAATTTTATCACATGCACTTAGTTCCTTTATAGTATTTATGCCTATGTGAAATTATTTAGTGTTATATGTCTTCCTCTTCACTTATAAGAGTATAAGCTCCACTAGAGCAGAGACTTTCTGTATTCCCAGCATACAGGACCTAGAGAACAGTACTACAAAATAAACATTTATTGAATGAATGAATGAAGAATGAGAATAGAATATTATATAAATAACAGAATGTTGATTATATTAAATTTACTAAGTGACACACAAACCACCAAGTAGATATGATATATAGCGTATAAAAGCAACATATGCCAATGTTAATATAAATATGGGCGAAACTGGAAAACAGATTATAAAACATACATAGGCTTCAAAGTTTATTTTTATATAAACCAAAAGAAAATTTAACTAACTTGAAAATTTATCATTTTCAAAGAAATAACTGAGACATTGAAATATTAAAAGTCAATTTACAAAATTAAGAGCTCTTATGTATGTATGTGTGAATGTGTGTAGACAGATGATAGACATATGTAGATAAATACACACACATACTACTAAAAGAAAGATGAGGGGAATGAGAAGAAAATAGGATTATACTAATGAAAATATTCAAAATTATAGACTGAAAAGAATATTTTTAAGAGAACACATTTAAGAGGTCATCTTATTTCTATATAACACTGACATTCATTCAAATAATTTTATGAAACACTCTAAAAAACCACAGTAAGCCCATATTCAATCTGACCTGAACTGACAGCACATTCATAATGAAAATTTTCATAAACCAGTGATTATCTTCAAAGACTATAAGAAGAAAAGGCAAAGGGGAAAAATAAGCTATCTATAAAGTTCTAGCACAGGAAGCACTAAAATAATTTTTTGAAGTTTTAAAAATGCTTTTTATTTCCCAAAAACCAAAAATAAAAAATGAGAAATGACTATGTTATAATCTAAAAAATGAATATTGTCAATGACCAAGATAAATAATGGCCCAAAATATAGCGAAAAAATTCTCAATTTAAATATAGAAAAAGGGAACATTCAATTACCTCCTTGAGAAAAATGGGCTTCCTCCCAAGCCTCCATTGAAAAATATGATGTGAAATTGTTTCCATTGTTTTTCTATTAAAAATCTTCCAATTCAGTTTTCCTTTATTGACCCAATTCCCTGGTACTTAGGGTAAGGCTGTTTTTTTGTTTTTGTTTTCTGTACATGTGTGATTGCTTATCTGTCTAGAATAGTCTTGAGTTATTTCATTTGATTGTATCACAGATCTGGCAGGAGCTTCACCTCTGGCAAGTTAATGTCCACAGGTGATGTGGGAAGAGGCTGAAAAGGCATATGGTAAGCAATCCGTGCATGTTCTTGGATATTACTCTTCTTAGGAGGCCACTGTATTTTACTAGGATAAATCAGATCCACAGTGGGACTGGGAGTTGAGTTGACTTCAAAAGAAACTTGCTTCCCATTTGTATCACGTATGTCCAAAAGAGCTAGAAAGGGACTAACGTAAAAAGAGAACTAACCCATTAGTTGTCTTCTGCTAAAATTATTTTCTCAAAACTGCCTGTAACTCCATATTTTAAAAATGGGATCAAAGGAAAAAAAGACTGAACTCAGTGTGTAAGTTATAACAGGAGCCTACAAACTAGCATATATACTAGCATAAGGCCAGTAAAATTTGCTTTCACATAGTTAGTACCAAGCCAAGTGTTCTTAATAGGTTATTGTTCAGAATTCATTTAAGGTACTTTCCTGATAGTGTTAACATTAATAGGAAAATTATCTAGTTGGAATAATGTGTGACTGATTTTAAATGTGGGACTGACCTGTGTTTTGGCAATCCATTCAATATTTTTAAGAGTTAAATACCAAGAATCAACTATCTCACAATTAACTGAGTGAACTTAGAAAGGATTTACTGAGAATATCCTCTATGGAAATCACACATGTGAATAATATGTGGTTTCTACTCAAGGAAAATGTAATATAAATAGAAAGACCAAACTAGTACACAAATCTTGGTAAGTGATAAGTAATGAACTAGAGTTTTATCAGTAAATATAGAATGAAGCATACTGATTTAAGACATCTTAAAAGCAAAACAATTTTAGAATCTGGAAATAAACAGAATGATATTCAAATCGAAGGAGAGAAGAGAGAGATAATATTTTGACCCTACGTCACAGGTTTATGGTGAAGCCACAGCAAGAATGATTTAGGTTGGGAGGCAGAATGAGAATGGAGAACTAAAGATCTGGTTTGGTTTCAGACAAGCTGAATCTGTCACAACCTGCAGCACAGTGGGAAAATGTGGAGATAGAATTTCAAAAAGAAGCATAAAAAGTAAATATCAATTAATGGCCAATTTTCTTATTATTTGCGTTTACCTCCGCAACATGAGTAAGGTATTATGCCATGGAGCACTAACATTAAGTATAAAATAAAGAAGTAGGTTTCTGATGAATTTTAGAGCTCTTTACTACTTAATTTTTAACATTTTACTTGACCCACTGCAACGGTTTCTATACTAAAGTCCTAGACAATATCACAATTTAAAAACAGAAAGAGCCATTTAAAAGGAAAAAAAAAAAAACAGAATGACAAATTTTAAAAGAGAAATATATTTCAGATAGTATATTTTGAAAAACTATATTTTTAAGTATTAATTTTCCTATATGATGACTGGTGGCTATACATACCAGATGCTTCCTAAAAACACTCCTGAATTTTAGTTTTCCCAAATATGCTCATGAAAACTTAGAAAAATAGAAATTTGTTCTTTCTAATATCAAACTTCCATCACATAGCAATATTCACCTTAAACTAAAATACAAGAATAATTAATTTTACTAATTTTGTAAAGTAAATAGAATGTTTGAATTACTGCAATGGTTGGGAAAAGAGTAAAGTAGCAGGAATAAATCGTTTCTTGATACCTAGATGCACTTTGTCATATTTTACAGTTTGTTCCTTCTTATGAAAACACAAATACAAAAGTCTATTGGTATAAGAAATATGACTTCATAAAGTAACCACATATATTACAATTCCTTGCATCAATGCTGTTTGAAATTCATCTGGTCCTGAGATTTGTCATATTTACCATTTCACCTGACATAAAGGTCAGAACATCCATTCACTAAGATTCCTAGGCTAGGAAGTATTAATTGATAAAAATCAAAAATTAAGTATTAAAGTATCACTAGTTATATTGGTGAAAGTTAGTAAATAAGGTAAAACTCTTTCTTTGAAATTTTAAATGAGATAATCCATATTTAATAGCAATGTGGAAATAGGAGCAAAAAATTATTTTTTTAATTTTTATTGATATTTTATTGATAATTGATTTATCTTCTCTCAAACTTTAATGATCTGATTTGAAGAGAACACATTTTTTTTCTATTTTACTTCTTAGTATACTAGCTATACTCATTTGGAACTTTCCAGAAAAACTGCCTGTAAAAAAAAAAGATTTTTAAACATCAAAGGAATTTTTCCAGGAAAAAAAAAGATTTTTAAACATCAAAGGAACTTTTCAATTATTTCTACTTACAATGCCCTTTTGACTTGGGAATTATCTAATTATCATATATTTACCTGACAATACATATTAAAGAATCCTACTTTTGGCTAAATTCCAGCAATAAAGATTGCATTAAATTATGTTCAGGAATGGCAGAAATTCAATGCTGCATTCCAAACTGTTTAAGTCACTTTTGCACAGCAATCACTCAAAATAACAATAAAGTCTGACTGAAACAGCACTTTACTCCCAACAAACACAACTTCAATTTAATTTTCTGTTATAGGAATACTACTCTCTCATAACCAGTGTTCTTGGTGACCAACAGCTTGATTTTTTACCATTTCTGACCATATTTTGTGATACAATCTGAAACCTTGAAGAATTTAAAAAAAAAAAAGAAAGAAAGAAAGAAAAGAAAAACTGATAATGGAAAGAAATTGTTTTGTTTTTTTTTTCTAACTTTCAACCTGAACCTGCTTGGATTACCTGGTTATCCTTATTTAATCATCATTGACACTCTATCAATTGTAATAAAACAAGGAAGAAAAACAAAGAGATGCAACGGAAATGGAAGATCAACTGAGCCAAAACACAACTAAAACCTAAAATGCACTTGCCTAAGAATGAATGAAGGGCAAGACCACTGGCTTAAAAAAAAAAACAATCAGAGGCATAAAAAATAATTCTTGCACCCTCAAATATTTTTGGACTAAGGATATACATAAATAAAAATAGAAGTATTAATTACTCAACAGTAATATTATAAACCCCAATCTCAGTGTTTAGAAGAGATTCATTAATTCAGCAAATAATATACTGAATACATAACAGAGAACAGCAGTAAGGGATTCACCAAGAAATAAGTCAGTAGCTGTCTTAAAAATGCTCACAATCTAATAGGAAGACAGACATATTTATACATGATACAGTAATACTTTAAACAAAGTATTAGTGAGAACACAGAACACACTAGAGAAAAGCATTTATTCTAACTGCCAAGACCAATAAAGACTTCACCTAAATTGGACATCGAAGACTGAGTAAGATTCTATCAGGAGGAAAAGCTAGAAAGAACATTCCAAACTCACAGAATAGCCTAAGACAACGTATGGAGATACAGAAATGGATGAACATTCATAGATATGCCAGCTCCCCATAATGGGCTCAGTGCAGGTGATTTAAAAGGATATTCAAATGGGAATTTTCCTGTTTTCTCCGTTTCTGCTAAGGACCCGAAGCTGAGAACAATAGGTTCCAAGTACTAGAGCTGAGGTGATACATCATCTATGCAACACTTGGAAAGAATGTGGCCAATAATTGCTCATGTATCCTTTAGTCTATCATTCACATAAAAAAATATAAGCATCTATTGGAGGAGGGGAGTTTATAAATTGTTTGGGGAAGGAATAGAACAATGATTCACTCAGACTTTGGCTTATGCCCTTCAGAATACAGGACACTTAAGGAATGGTACAGGAACTGGACTTAGGTCTGAAGAAAAAATCTAAAGGCAAGAGGGCAAGATGACCTCACTCCAGGCTACTACCTCAGAAATGGCCAAGAATTCCACTTCAGAGATCGTGGAGTACAGAATTACATTTTCCCATAGGACAGATTAGGATCCCTGGGAAAGGAACTAGCCCTGAGCCATTTTTAAAGAAACTCTACCCAAAGGACTACAAAAGGAACAAGATAACCCCAGAAGAAAGAGGCTGGAGGTAGACCAGAAAGTCAGAGACTAAGGAAGGTAGTCAAAGGAAGACAAAGGAAGTATCAAATTACAACTGGGTTATCCTCAGACAGTAGGAATCTTTGATAAACCCCAAAAAGCAAGAGAAAGAATCCATTCAGATTTCCAACATACCTTTACTACCAATTAGTTGTTCTCTATTTCTAATCTTGAATCTTTGGAAGACCCAGGAGCTGCACAGTGTGTAGGGAGGAAAAATAAGGCAAAAGAAATTAATACAAAAGTCTGCTAGTTGACATGTCCTGTTCCCCTTCCCCACTCAGAGTTTTAAGAATGCTTTGAGTAAGGCTGATGTAAGGGAGAAATTTTACGTTGGATGACAGTTTGGAATTTTAATTTCTTAGCCTGTTTTTTTTACTGCCTGAAAACAGTCTAATTTGCAATGCCAGAGAGTGAGTAAAGAAGGAATGACAGAGGAAACAAAAGAACAAGAGAGAGAGAAGAGCAAGAGGAGGAGAAAAAGGAAGAAGAGCAAGGGAAGGGCAGAACAAGGATAGGTAATTGAACAGCACTGAGACAGAAAAAATAATATTCAAAATGGGATTTTGTGACAGAAAAAAATAACTTTCTGCTTG
Organism: Phocoena phocoena; assembly: GCF_963924675.1. Taxonomy (NCBI): domain Eukaryota; kingdom Metazoa; phylum Chordata; class Mammalia; order Artiodactyla; family Phocoenidae; genus Phocoena; species Phocoena phocoena. Next base: position 71,275,420 of record NC_089220.1, on the reverse strand, counting down.
TACCCTGGTGAGTCCATCTCTTTTAATAAACCCACAGAGAGTGCTAAATGGTGGGCAAAGTAGTCTGATTATAAAGCGATAATTTTGATGTGATTATTGTGAAGTCGGAAATCTAGTCTATAAATACAGAAAAATTAAAGTTATTTTTTAAAGGAGTACCAATCACATAATCATGTACATACTGTGAATTTGTTTAGGGAGAACTTACATTTATTTTTAAATGTTCACTCATGTCCTGAGTTGCAGAAACTCTGTAAGCACTGGGAAAAAGAAGTTAAAGGCAGATTCCACCTTCAAGGAGTTTACAGAAAGAAACACACAAGAACAGGAATAAGCAAAGCCTACAGGATCATGTATGAGGGTCACCTAACAAAAGTATAAAGGATGAAGCAGTAGGAAACACCTCAGTTAAGGAGAAATTAAAGTTAGGTCTAAGGGCTTCCCTGGTGGCACAGTGGTTAAGAATCCACCTGCCAATGCAGGGGACACAGGTTTGAGTCCTGGTCCAGGAAGATCCCACATGCCGCGGAGCAACTAAGCCCGTGCGCCACAACTACTGAGCCTGCACTCTAGAGCCCATGGGCCACAACTACTGAGCCCACATGCCACAACTACTGAAGCCCACGTGCCTAGAGCCCATGCTCCGCAACAAGAGAAGCCACCGCAATGAGAAGCCCACACACCGCAAAGAAGAGTAGCCCTGGCTCACCACAACTAGAGAAAGCCTGCGCGCAGCAACGAAGACCCAACGCAGCCAACAATAAATAAATAAAAATAAATAAATTTTAAAAATAAGTTAGGTCTAAAGAATTGAGTTATACAGATGATAGTAGCCTAGGGATTAAGGGGATGTGAGTGGTTGGAAAGAATGCTGCAGGCAGGCAAAGGCCCAAAGAAAGCATGGCATATTCTGGGAACTGTAAAAAGTTCAGTAGCAATCAATCAATCAATACATGCAGTCTACAAGGAAAGAAATAAAGTTGAGGAGCCAGATCAATACCTGGACAGGGAATTTGGATTTTATCAAAAGAACGATGGAAGCCACTGAGAGGTTTTGGTAACACTCATTTTTCATATACTGCATATCTAGTATATGCTAAGCACTCTTTCACATGTTTGATTGTTTTTTCCTCACAACAACCCTGTGAGGTAGGTGTAATGATTTCCAATTAACAGATTGAAAAAAAAAAAAAAAAAACCTTAAATTTGTTAAATTACACTTGATTAAATAGCTACAAAGTCCTGGCAATCAGTATGCCAACCATGCTTCACAAAATACATTAGGAAGATCACACACACACACACACACACACACAAATATTACATACAACACATTGAAATTTCAGAGTTAAAAAAATGTTTTAAGTAATAATGCTTGTTAATTCAGTATTAAAGATAAAAGATTTGTGGCATTAAATCGTTCTTTAAGCAAACTTACACATTTAAAATTTTCAACTAATTCGATTTATAATGAGAAATACCTGCAGAATTCATGAAGACAGACAGGAATTAATATATATATAAAATAAGATATAGCAAAGATTGAGGTAATTATATGATGATTTTATCTCAATATATTTGCCAGAGGTTATTTGGGAAATATATTTGAAAGGTTTTTTATCTCCCTATAATATCACAAAAATTTGTTCAGACAAATTCGGTAAGACAATTTTTTAACAATCTGTTTGGGATGGATCTAAAAATATCTCTAATTTAAAAGACAGAGTATGTACTTTGTAAAACTGAGAAGAGTACCTGAGAATTTAAAAATATATATTGAAACTCCATTTAAAAATGTATGTTCTTTAAAATTAATTTAAATTAAAATCTACAAAGTATACTTCTCTGTAGCTTATTTTCTCATCATTTTCACTTATTTCTTCAGCTAGTCGTAATATTTCTTTTTAAAATCTTTAATTGAAAGCTAGATGTTGCTAGAACATTATTGCTGGAAGTCTAAGTACATATAATTATTTAGAAATTTCTATTATCTATGCATTTGATTCATTTTTCCTATTTCAAATAGAAAATTATAATGGGGAGGATGAAAAAATAAAGGTTTCATTAAGATTAACTACTCTTGATTTAGTATTTATTTCTGAATGCCAAATTATTAAGAGAGTATAAATTAAATAATAAGCCTGACCACAATTCTAGTTCTTCAGAATATGATGAAGAGCACTCCCTTGGAAAATAAACAATTAAATAGAGATATTAGATATCGATAAGATACTTTATGCAATGAGGATAATTTCTAAATAAACTAACGTTTCAAATATACAACTGAACTGAAACACCAACATTATTTTTGATTACACAAGTAGTACATGTTCATTAAATTCAAATAGTACACAAGTGTATTAAACAAAAATGAAAGTTTCCATATAATTCCCTTTTCCAAATACCATGTACTGGGAGTATATTAAAGTATAAGTTTCACATGAATCTAATAAGTTGTTAAACTTCATCATCCACGGAAGATCTAAATATCCTGTGTAACTGAAAAATATATACTCACAAATGCACCACAGGTAAAGTTTGTACCTTTTCACCAACACAGTAAATTAATATATAAAACATATGGCCTATTCTGTCAAATATGATTACTTCAGTTAATAAGATGAATGGGATTAAGTAATACTTACACTGCATGCAGAAAATACAAAGGAACCAGTTATAGCAAATCGAATATTTCACATACTGATAAAATACCCTCTTGCTAGAGACACGTAAGTATATTATATTATGTCTAAATTATATTTTTAAAAATACTAATGTTCACTTTTTTAATGCTTTGACTACTGAGTAAAGTATTAAGTCTATGCAAGTAAGGGGTAAAATCTCCTTAAAATGTTAGTTTTTTGGTAATATTTAAGTGCATTCTTTTCTGAATGTAAATAAAGTCTAGCTTTTTCTAATCTGCTTGATGCTCCCTGATGAGAATCATACTGTATTATTTCTCAAAAAAATTTGTTTCAAAACATTGGGGGTAACTCCACTATAAAATTAGAGACAGTTTAAAATCTTTGTAGGAAATCAGAACTCCTCTTTTGATTCTAAAATAGCATCACTCTGTATTTAATTAGTACAAATAATATTCTAACTGGAACAAAATCACTTGCACCAAAATATCTTGGTTACATAATGTAAGGTACAATTCTCAATACATAGAATTCTACCCCTGAGTTAAACAGAAAACACTTACAGGTCTCTAGAAAATAATTTCTTCCACCCACCTCATTTTACAAATTAACAAACTGTGGCCCAGAGAGGCTTTTATCTGCTTTCACTGAGAACCTACAGTATAGAGATGTACACAAATATCATTTAAGTTATGACACATACTTTAAAGTTACCTAAAACAAATGACACTATGTTTTATAAGATTAAGACTTTCTAATGACTGAGACCCTAATTTCTTGCCACAGAAACGTCTATAGATGCACACACACACAACACACACACAAAGATAACTAGTAAGTCATACAACTGACTCAAAAAAAGCAAAACAATGAAATATAACAATCCATATCATATTGTTTAAAAATAGACACAGCAGTTCCTAATGTTATTTTCCTATCCTATAAGTCATAACCATGCCAAACTATTACAAAAGCAGCATTCTTGTAAAATTGCTTTTACAAAAGGAAAAAAGGAAATCGTTAAACAGTTAAATGGGAGGGAGAGACTAAAATACGTTACGTGGAAGTTCAAATATTTACTATTTATTCTCTCCCACGCTTTCTTTCAATATGTTAAAATGTTCAAACGCAATGCTTCTAAAACAAAAAAATCAAAACTACATTTATCACAAACTGGCTTTGTTGCAAAACCTTCATGAGAAGAATGAAAGTATTAAGACTAAGGCATACAACACTGCAAGGAAAGCTAATTAGGATGTTTCTGTTGAATTATAAGTTGATTTGCTACTTTAAGAACACAGCTCTAAAATCATATAATACTGATTTGGTTATTTGAAAAATATTTAAAAACAAATTGATTCTCTTAAGTTGCATTAAAAGTGAAGTATTTATAAAAGCATTTTAGTTACATTTGCTTTTAGAATAAAATCATTTCTGAGCAGTGCATCCATTTGTTTGTTATTTAAACGGTACCAATCACAAATTAGATGACCTTAAAATAAAATTTAGAGCCAGGGAGAGCAGCACTAAGTTTAACTGACCTCAATACATTTTTAAATGATGCTTCCCAGTTTTTCGTTATTCTCTCATATTGGGTTTTCCAGTCTAGGGCGGGTACACAAGAAACTTACAGTCTATGTAGTACTCCTAGTCAGTTTCACTCTGCAGATGGCACAGTGGAGAAATACCTTCTGTACAGGACCATGTACAATTTCTTCTACAGCTGTCAGCACCTAGGGGAAAGTGCGCTGTTAAACAGTTGCTGCGTTCCACCTCAGAAGTGGCTGCAATTCGGTGGTGGGTGAAGTGACTCCTGTACATATATACAGGGATGAAAAGTACTATAGAAAATGAAAACATTTAACAACAACAGTGGCTGTCTGAAAACTGTGCCACAGCAAAGCAGAATACATCATTCAGTCACAAGAGCCCTACACAGATAGGCTACTATTCACTTAAAAATTGAATGTTAAGAATGAGAAGGAAAAAATAGAAATACAGTTATTCAATTCACAATATAACTAGAAATCATTGTTAAAACAGATGTTAAAAAATTAAACCCAAACACTATATACTGATTTATAACATTATTTCTATAGTAATTTACCTAAAACCAGGCAAATGTATACAGTATGATTCTTTATTCTGTTCAGCCAATTTAATACTTCTGTTTTAGTTAACAATTCAAGGGGTAAAAAAAAAAATAGGTGAGATATCAAACCTGAAGTATAAATAAGTAACATGAAAATATCTAAAACGAACTGTAAGAAAAAACATTCTGAAATTCTTAATTACTTCGTATTAAAAATTTTATAAAATAACCAGTCCTCAACTACTAGCAATGGTTATTTTTCATAAAAGGGAGCTTTAAAAGTGACCTCATTATAAAATGACAACTTCTCTTCTCCAAAGTCACAATGAGTCAGGATCTAAACACATCTTCATCCTTAACCCATATAAACAATGCATCAATGGTAACTATATGGTAACTTTAGCTCGTTAATACATAAAATTATTACTATAACCTACTTTTATTACAAAACAACACCCCTTTCTACATGATTTATCTTTGATGGAATCAGAAGATAAAATCCAAAAATTATTCTCTGAGAAATATCACTGAATCACTAGGCTTGAAGGTACTATCTTTCTAATCTTCTATCTCTAGGCACAGCTACTATATTTATGCTAATCTGAAGAGGTAACTGATTACATTATTTCAAAATATCACATTTAGGTTCCTGAAACAGACTGAGAATGCTTTGATGTGAAGTGCAACAAATATGACCATTAAAAAGTGTCCCATCCATCAAACTTATCTGAATCTCACTTGCCATAACAGAATTTATTCTGGCATACATTCAGTGAAGTTAGAGGTAGCCGACAATTCCCTTCAGCTTTCTTAAATTCTTTCTATAATAAGGCATAATGTAAATGAATATTATTTCCTTTAAGTGACAAGGAAGAAAAAAGTACAGAGTTTTCCAGTCTCTTTATTAAAAGACATGGATCAGAGATCCCCAATCTGGGGTCTACTTATGGGAATTAGGAAACCTAGGAATTCTGCAAAAGTGCAGGCTAAAATAAAGACATATTATACAGGTGTATAAGTACATTTTTTTCTAGGGGAAATGGACTTTTGTCAGGTTCTCAAAAGGCTCTGTGATTTTCCAAAAAAAGTTTAAGGAACTACTGATAAATGATGTGAAGACACCCAATTGCATAAGCAGCAGTAATCATTTAAATCAAATGCCTAAATCTGAGCAGTTCATTATGTAAAATGAGTGGCAGACACAGGAATGTTCCAACCATTAAATGAAATAACTCATAAAGCACCTAATACTAACCTATTATTATCAGTAATAGCAGTAATTGTTCAAAAGAGCTATGTCAAAAAAATAAAACTTCCGTATAGGGTCCCATCTTTATTTACTGCTACATAACTTCATAATATATTACTTTTACTTAGCTGCGTCTTCTACTCTTATTTAGGTGTGTCTTTTAAAAGACATCAACATCACAAGCTATACATTTCTGCATTATTTTAGATACAAAAATGCTAAATACAAGTTTTGGAACACTGCTACATACTCCTAGAATCTACATTTCCCCAAAAGCCATACCGGTCCCTTCTATGACACAGTACTTACTTGGAAAAGGCTCAGATATGAAAAACATTTGGCTTCAATTGTTTATATAAAATAATTTCACCTCCTTTATCAGTCTTGCCTTTCAAACAAATAAAAAAATCTAAATTTGAAGAATCTATCAAGGAAACACATTTTCTGAAAAAGTTATACATATAATACTTTTACTTTCACATATCATTTTCTTTACTCAGGTTAGTTTTCTGAAGATAAAAGATGCAACAAACATTCATACATACACAACCTTTAAAAAGAATCCTTGTGTTACAACATGTAGATTAGCCTTACCTTTAAAATGAATTCACAATATTACCAACATCATTACAAAATCATGTGCATGGTGCTCTTCAAGATTGTGGTAACTTTTAAATACCCATCAAAAAATGACAAATGAACTGTTACCATGTATTAAAGATGCTCAGTGAAGGAAGAGGTTGGTAAATATATCTGAAATAATAGCATACAGTGCAACTATGTAGTTGGTTCCCAATCATTTCAAATGTCAAGTACCTTTCCTAGAGTCTTCTCATGATAGGAGTCATATTTTATGTATTCACACACTAATAAAATATATAGCAGTAAGAACAAACGGTATAGGCTTTAAGTAAAGATACAGAAGTAGAAGAGAAACATATTAAGCATTCAGAGTACTGCAATGAAAAGAATAAGACTAGAATATAGAGTACACGGAGGGGTCAGTGAGGAGAAGGACAAGAGGCACAGGCCCAATTATGCTAAGGAATTTTTGAATATTTTATTCCAGAGGATGGCATTTTGAGAAGTATTTTATAAAAATCATTTCTAGCAGCAGCATGGAAAATGAACTAAAGGTGTAGATGGTTCAACTGGGATGACAACAATGGGAATACATAGTTAGGAATAATAAAAGATCTGTAAAAACTTTTTAAAGTATACTACTCTGTAAAACACTAGAAGGGTAAACATTGTTAGATAAATCAAAGCTATTTCTCAAGTTTGAGTATAGAAAGTAGCATCCATTCATTCATTAATTCACTCAACAAAAACAAAAAAAAATCGACTGTCTCCTATGCATCAGGTCCCATTTTAGGCACTGGGCAAAGCACTGAACAAAGGAGCCAGTGACTTGCTCTCTTTAAAATTATATGCAGGGCTTCCCTGGTGGCGCAGTAGTTGAGAGTCCGCCTGCCGATGCATGGGATGTGGGTTCGTGTCCTGGTCCGGGAGGGTCCCACATGCCGCGAAGTGGCTGGGCCCGTGAGCCATGGCCACTGGGCCTGCATGTCCGGAGCCTGTGCTCCGCAGCAGGAGGGGCCACAGCAGTGAGAGGCCCGCGTACCGCAAAAAAAAAAAAAAAAAAAAAAAAAAAGATTATATGCAAATGGGAAAGACAGATAATAAACTATTAAATATATAATAAAATGTAAGAAAATGATTCACATATGAACTAAAAGTAAAGCAAGCCATGGGAAAAGAGTGACCAACACACTATTTTAACAGTGTACAAAGAAAACCCAAGGAAGCAGCATTATATGAATGAAGAATGAAGTGGCAGGAGTCTACAGACTGACTATCTGGGGTAAGAACACTGATGGAACAGTGAGAGCAAAGCCCTGAGATGGGAACAAATGGTGGAACTGATGGTAGCCAACAAGAATGGCAGTACTCGCAAGACTATGATAAAATTTACATAACAGACTATCAGGTGGGACTTTTCCCATTGCCAGGGATTGGCATTACAACCCAAGACTGAGAACAAAGAGTCACCAATCAAGTATTTCACGTTCAAAAGACAGCCTAAACAAGTGAGAGCCAACTACCTCTCCACCATAACCGAAACATCTTTACCTTCCTCAGTTCCTCTTTACCCTAGAACTGCCCACCCCTGCCCACCTTGAGTAAGTCAATCATCAGAGTTTGCTTCACTGACTTAACATAGTTGGATAGTGCTATTTCCAAGAGTCTAAATCAAGTCAGAGCAGGTCGAAAGATTGGCAAGAATGGAAGACTGGTATCTCATCTTTCAGCTGGATTTCTGCTTGTGTTTAGACTTGCTTATCATCCCATGCCCATACCTACTACCCATGCCTACACGAGGAGAGGAAAAAAAGATGTGGATTGGAAAACAGGGTAGAGAGAACTGGACTCACTATTTATAACAGCAAAGAGTGTGACTAACAAAGTAGCTGGATTGAGCCTCCAGACAATGGGGATCCCAGCAGCCAGAGGCTGTGGGCGTACTGGAGAAGTAGAAACTTCGATAGAAAAAGACAAACTGGATAGTGTGACTCTGCAAAAATATCTCATCCTCCCAAAAAAAGTTTTACACACGTGCCACATCAACAGTAGTATTCGCCTCTCTTTCCCCTCAGAAGGCATGAGGTCTAGTCAGTGTTACTCAGATGACCAGAAATAGAAAAAGAAAAGAAACAAAAAGGGCACCACTAAAGTAGGAAAATCTTTTCCCTTTCTATCTCTCACCCAGGAGGAGAAAGGAATATAAATGAAAGAGCAGATCACTCTCTACTCACTGGAGTGAGCAGACTGAATGACTATATTCAACCCTTTCCCCACTATAATCTCCTAGAACAGCCTAAGCAGCACTGAGTAGAAGGGGGAAAGCTGAGTTTTAAATTGGGCTATGAGGTTAAAATTCAAACTAGTCAGATTAAACTGATTTTCTGAAGTGTCCAGAAAGCGTTGACATTTCCTCGAGATGAGTAAAGAAACAAACAAAAACCTGATTTGACCAATCACAAAGGTCAGATTCGAGAAAAATAAAATCACTTCATGTTTGCATTCCCACTTCATTCTCCATCTCAAGTCATACTGTATTATGAAATGGTTAACAGCAATGAGCTAGTAAGTGATTTTTTACTTTTCATCTCTCTAAAATATTCTATGACTATCAGGCTGAATAGCTGCATTATCATATTTTTCTTATTCTTAAGAACTACTAGTAATTATATAACTATGGGTATTTTATAAGGAAGTCTTCATATTTCCCCTTGTATAAAAGTTACAGAAATATTTTGAACATTTGTAAATAATACTAGGTCTTATTACAAATACGAACAAATATAAATATTTTATACATTTGTGGAGAATACTAGGTTGTATAGAAACTAAAAAGTAGAATCCCCTAAATAAGACACCAAACTTGAAAAACAAAAAGGCTACAGGGAAGGAAAAAGAAAAAACAGGTTAAAACATTTATTGTTTTAAAGGAACATTTTCGATATTCATATTGGAGTAACCTGAAGCCCAACTTTAAAGAATATTCTGCCTTGATTTATAGCTTAATAACTTTGGGCTTTCCCCCAAATTGAATCATGCCCTTCCCATTTATTTAATATTTAAATTAATCTTTAATGGGAATTCTCTGAAAACTTAGGTATATCTTTTTAAATAAATTAAGGTATCAGTATTTTACATGACTAAATAATACATAACGTTATCTCTGTTTAAATGTCACACTTTTAGAGAATACAGGATCCTATTACATTGATGTTTATAACTCCTTATGTAATGGTCCTATTCATTTTACAATCACTTATCATCCTAAATTATGCCATGTATATAACATTTTATCAGTTAGTCCTTCTCAGAGATACAACATAATGAAAGTAATATGACTCAAAATTACAGAACTAAGTTCTATATTTATACCTTTTTTCTAGTCTACTATTTCATGGGATATAAGAATAAACATTATCATTTATAAGTAAATTGGAAAGTGTAGGGAAAACCATACAAACTCAAGTCATTCAAACTTACATGTTAATTTACTGTCAGTAAATAATGTCAGCCGGATTGTCAACACAGTATTGAAGGAGAAGAACAAAGTTGGAAGACTGACTCTATCAGACTTTAAGACTTACTACTTACTGTAAAGCAACAGTATTCAAGACTGTGTAATAGCAGTCAAAGAACAGAAAAATTGACCAATGGAAGAGAACAGAGAGACCAGAAACAAACTCACACAAATGTAATCAACTGATCTTTGACAAAGAAGCAAACAAAATTCAATGAAGAAAGGATAGCCTTTTCAACACATGGTGCTGGCCTAATTGGACATCCATATCCCCCCCAAAAAAAATCTAGACACAGACAATAAAGCTTTTATAAAAATGAGCTCAAAATAGAAAAAAGACAAAGTTATGAACCTCCCAGAATATAACATAGGAGAAAAATCTAGGTGACCTTGGAAATGACAATAACTTTTCAGATACAACACCAAAAGCACAATCCATGAAAGAAAAAAAGCTACAGATAGGGAGAAAATATTTGGAAAACACATATATGATAAAGGACTAGTAATCTAAATATACAAAAAACTCAAATTCAACAACTAGAAAACAAACAACTCAATTAAAAAATGAGCAAATGGTCTGAGCAGACACCTTCCTAAAAAGATAAGATGATAACATATGAGCATATGAAAAGATGCTGAACATCAATCAAATGTGTATTAGTTTGCCAGGGCTGCCATAACCAAGTATGACAAACTGGATGACTTAATAGAAATTAATCGTCTCACAGTTTTGGAGGTCAAAGTCTGAAATCAAGGTGTTGGCAGGGCTGGTTCCTTCTGAGGGCTGTGAGGGTAGGATCAGATTCCAGGCCTCAATTCTTGGCTTATAGATGGCAGTCTTCATGTTCCCATGGCATTCTCCCTCTATGCATATCTGTGTCCGAACTTCCCCTTTTTATAAGGACACCAGTCATATTGGATTACGACCCACTGTAATAACCTCACTTTAACTTGATTAACTCTGTAAAAACCATAACTCCAAATAAGGTCATAAGGTCACACTGTCAGGTACTGGGGGGTTAGAAATTCAAGATATGAATTTGAGGGGGGGATATAATGGTATGTCATTAGGGAATTGCAAATTAAAACCACCATGAGATACCACTACACATCTATCAGAATGGCTAAAATCCAAAACAGTGACAACACCAAATGTTAATGAGGATGTAGAGCAACAGGAACTCTCATCCACTGCTAGTGGAATGGAAAACAGTACAGCCATTTTGGAAAACAGTTTGGCAGTTTCTTTCAAACTAAACATACTCTTACCATATGATCCAGCAATCACACTCCTTGGCATTTACCCAAATGAGCTAAAAACTCATATCTATAAAAAAAAATCTACACACAAATGTTTATAGCAGCTTTATTCATAATTGCCAAAACTTGGAAGCAATCAAGATGTTCTTCAACAGGAGAATGAATAAACAAACTGTGGTATACCCATATTATATAAAAAGAAATGAGGTATCGTATCACAAAAAGACAGAAAGAAAGCTTAAGTGCATATTACAAAATGAAAAAAAACAATCTGAAAAGGCTACATACTCCATGATTTCAAGTATATGACATTCTGGAAAAGGCAAAACTACAGAGACAGTTAAAAGATTAATGGTTGCCAGAGATGCACGGGGAGGAAAGGAAGGATGAGGTAGAACACATCATGAGGGGATATTTAGGGCAGGGAAGATGTTATGTATGACACTGCAATGATGGATAAATATCATTATACATTTGTAAAAGCACTGAAAGCGAATCCTAATGTAAACTATGGACTTCAACTCTACCATACTAACGCAAGATGGTAATAGGAGAAACTGTGTGCTGGGGTGGGGGGCAGGAGACGTAGGGACAATAAAGGGTACAGTCAACCGTCAGTATCCATTGGAAATTAGTCCCAGGATTCCCGCAGATACCAAAATCCAAGGGTGCTCAAGTCCCTTATATAAAATTGCGTAGTACTGGCATATACCCTATGCAATCCTCCCATACACATTAAACATCTCTGTATTACTTATAATACCTAATATAATGTAAATTCTACGTAAACAGTTGCTACCACACAACAAATACGAGTTTTTTCTTTTTGGAACTTTCTGGGATTTTTTTTTTTTTTTCAAATATTTTCAATCCTTGGTTGGTTGAATCTGAGGCTGTGGATCCTGCAGATATGAAGGGTCAATTGTATATTGCAACTCCCTTGGACTTTCTACTAAATTTTTCTGTTAAGGTTAAAACTGCTCTAAAAAGTGTAGTCTATTAATTTTTTTAAAGTAGTTGTTCTACTAATAAGATCAAGAAGTAAAAAATTTAGGATAATTACATGGAAACAGAAACGGGCCTCAAAAAATCTAAGTGCAAATGGAGACATATGATTTTTTCAGCAATAGTCATGAAAGTAAATTATTAAAAAAGTAAATATAATTATAAATTATATTTTTAAATATGGTGACCTGAGTGAAACAATGGTAATATAGAGACAATGGTAATATTGTTACAGTGGCTGATATGCAAATGAGTTTATTAAGGCAAAATTTTGTTCTTCGTTTTTCCACTGACATTTTCCTGTAAAGCTATTTTTTTATAGCTTTTCCAAAAACAAAAACGCATTTTCAATTTGAAACTTCTTTTTCAGGCTACCTGCACTTGAAATGGAACACAGTGACAGAGCATAGCAAGAATTTCATACATTTAAAATAAGAAATAAATCTAAACATACAGCTACTCAAACTTGTTCTCATCACATCCAAGTGATATTTTGTTTCTAGGATCGCAGGGCATATTAAGTTATGCTATAAAACTCAATAAAATTATAATCTATATATAGGAAAGTTATACCTAGGAAACAGGGTTTAAATAGGCCAAAACATTTTGTTAGGTTTTAACAATGTTCTATTTTAATTTCAGAAACCCAGATAATGCCATGGATATAACAGTATCAAGAGTTTAAGGTTATTATTATTATTTTAGTATTCACGCTATACTTTAGTCATTCTAAAATTCCCTAGCCTACCTGATGATATTAGAATGGAACCAGGTAATATTGTTTCAGCAAACTAAGACAGAAAACTTCTGGCTAAAGGAATTCAAGGTTAAGTTTTCCCTCCCTGCCTACATATCATGCATCTTACTTGGATGCAGCAGAAAATTTATAGAAACAAGGAAATTTTAAATTAACTATAAGTTGATTTTTACAAGAGAAGGAAATAGTTTTCTATCCTTTAAAGTTAAAAAAAAGTGGTTACTTTTCTAAAGTGTGTAGATCTATCCATACTCCTGTGCAATTACATATTTATTTTTTAATATTCTTTAGTAATATTTATGACTCTAATGCATGTTTTCTAAAAGGAGAAATAACCACCAATCTTAAGAAAACAGAATATATAAAATATCCTGGTAGCTGTGTAAGCATAATTAGACATATAAAGTTTGCTTTGGAACCCAACAATTTGGAATTTATTCTTACCCTCATCATTTATCAAATACTCTACAGGTAACTCTGGGAAGGATACTGAATGCCCAATTTTTAAAATATGGGGTAACTATAAATTTTAATATTTTTATATGATGTAGACAGGCTTATATTTGAGACTATCTTATTATCAATTGCTGCTAACATTTCCAAATTTAAATATCCAAGAATGATATTCAAGGGAGATCATATACCAAATTTATACTTTATAATGACACTAAAAATAAATACAGGCTTCGTCATGATTCTAAGACCATCTCTCCACTTTAAGGTTGACAAAACTGTACGTGAATTTCTCAGAACTCCTTGTGATGTCTATAATATAATTTGTCATTTTAATAATACATGTCCTTAAATAATAATTTCATCAAATGAAAAAGAATGAGTATTATAGTTTCTTCTACCACAAAGTTATAGAAATATAATATTGAAATCATTCATTGTGACAATTTAGTAAAATGAAAACTTTATTGGATAAGGAAATATAAATTTACTGTCTATGCCATATAAAGACACAAGGCAGAGACTGTCCATCAAACTGGTATTCTATAAGCTCCTGAGACTTTTTTGGAGAAAAAAATTAAGTAACAGCAGTCTTTCCCCAATCCATGAAAAACTTAGATTAAGGGATGAAATTGACAAATTCTGAGATTTTACCTAATTTTTAATATTTGATAATTCCTACTATTTGCCTATACAAGACTATTCTATTAGTATAACATGGTAGTTAAGAGGGCAGACCCTGGGAGCAGATTAGGCAAATCCTATCTCTGCCTCTAATTTTATAGAGAAAAAAAAATTTACATATGTATATATAAATTTCCATACATATATGTAAGTGTGTGTGTGTATACACACACACACACATACACAGGTATGTATATATGTATGTATATGAATACACACACACATATATACCCTTACATACACATATGTGTTTATATACAAACATATACATACCACACATATATACATGCTGTGGGCAAATCATTTAACCTTCTGTGCTGCCTTTTCCTCACAGAATTATTGTGTAAACTAATTCAGTTAATATGTGGAAAGCATGTAGTTGTCGTCCCTGGCTCATACTAAGTTCCATTCAGCTATTAGTATTATTATCACTGCTGCTACTATTACTGCTAAGTTTAATATACCAATATTCCCAGTGTCCTAAAGAATATGACTTCCACATGCTCTATCACTTGAAAAGACTGAATAAATTTGATGACTGCTACCACTCAGAGAGACAAAAAAGCACAGAATTTTGAAATACACTTGAGATTTTTAGAAGGAGTAGAGAAAGAACTGAAAGCAGGGAGTATCTTTTGTCACAAAATACTTTGAACTCTCTTGAATTAAAATCTATTTGCGTGTCATATGAGATTTGCGAGTAGAGATGACAGAAATGCATCCTATCCCAAACCTTGTTTATTCTTTAACAGCAGCAGCTGACACAGGAGAATAATTTCCTGCTTCACTGTGCTGACAGTACATCACCTAGATTCAGAAATTATATTCTCAGCAGGGAGGCAATAGATTTCTGTCTACACTGAAGAAACAGAAGGATAGAAAAATTACACAAAATAGAAATGATCTATTATTATTATAAAAGAAAAAATCAAACTGTATCGAAGAGGATTTATTTTTAGTTGGTGACACTCAAAGTAGAATTCAGTTTATATTAAATTTCAAGTGTTTAGCCATAATATTTTTGAAAGAAACAAAAGTTTTGTTTATGTATAATCTTGCAAACAAATCTTATATTTCTATTCTTCCTAAAATTTTTAAACAGAGGAAAGATTTTAATAAGATCAACTAAAATTTATTAATCCTCTGATTTTATTTATTATACTTAGTGTATAGAACATTGTGCCCTAGTTCAGACAGTAAATATCATTTAAAAATTTTACTTAGAAGAATGGTGTTAGGTGGTAACTAATAGTTTATATTAAAGTTTTGTGTCACCAAAAATTCATTCTTCACAGAAGTAATAAGTAATGATTTCTATATGTGTGGCATGTGTGTGTGTGTGTGTGTGTGTGTACGTAGCATATTTATAAGCTACTAGGTTTTCTTCTAATTTAGATATATGAAAATCTAGCAATTTGTCTTATGTGAAATGACTTTTAAGCCGTATGTTAAAGTAACTCTAGAGGTTATGAAGAAGTATTGTAGACTTCTGGTTCATAATGATAAAGTACCAACCTCAGGTTCCAGAAGTAAGTCTGTAGATTCAAATCTTTCTGCCGTTTACTAGTCATGTGATATTGGGCAGCTTACTTATTATTTTGTTCCCCCATCTGTAAAATGAGGATAATAGTAGTGTCTTTCTAATGGGATCTGTTTGAAGATTAAAAGAAAATCAACATTAAAACACAAAGAACTGGGCTTCCCTGGTGGCGCAGTGGTTGAGGGTCCGTCTGCCGATGCAGGGCACGCGGGTTCGTGCCCCGGTCCTGGAAGATCCCACATGCCGCGGAGCGGCTGGGCCCGTGAGCCATGGCCGCTGAGCCTGCGCGTCCGGAGCCTGTGCTCCGCAACAGGAGAGGGCACAGCAGTGAGAGGCCCGCGTACCGCAAAAAACAAAACCACAAAGAACAAGTCTAGCACAGAGCGAATCACTAGATTATTACCATTATTGTTACAGGTAAGTATGGCAAATGAAGCATGCTTCCTTCTGAAACTCCTCTAAATTAACCAAAAAAGTACAAAACTGAAGGACAAAAAGAACAGTAGAGAAGACAACAACAAACACAAGCTTTTGTAAAATGAAAAACTCAGGCAGAAGACTAGTGACTGATTCAGCACAGCAGAGGATGCAGAAAATTAAGTGGCAGAAAAGGAGGAGAATGTAAGAATCAAGATAATTTGCCTAATGAAACCCTGAAAGGCTGGGGTAATATTAGCACTGAATACTGAGGGGTTCTCTAAAAGTCTATATAAAGAAAATTTCGACACACAGGTTAACTACCTCATTCCACATGTCCTCTTCGGCCTCTAGAGGATCAGAATGTTGGATATCTTAAACCAGGGTTGTTCCTGACTTGGAACGACCAAGCACAACATAGATGGGAGTCGAAGGACAAGGCTCAGTCGGACCTGAACTGGTTCCTAATTGTTGGCAGACAGATGTAAACTATCCAAGAAAGAATATTTGAAAATTCATTGGAGAACGTTTAAGACCCCAGAAAAAGACATATATATAGATACCACAATCTGGGATCTCCCAAGAGAAATTTTAGCTCTTTTCTTGATCACCCTAATGAAGCCACCTACGAAACAATTCTTGCCTGTAGACACACAGCTTCCAAATAAATCTGTAGCACCTCATTAAGTCTAGGCTTTCAGAAAAGCCTCCAACATGAAAGACTAAAACCAAAATAAATAAACAAAAAAAAAGTACTCAGAGGAAATACAGTACCAAGAGAAGAAACCTTAAGAAAATTATTAGCATCCTCTGACATAAGAAAAGGTAATTACAGCGGCAAAATAAGAATGTACTATGTTAAAAAACTGAATAATTAGAGAAACAGTAAGAACTTTCAGAAAATAAAAATAATTGCTGAAATAAAACATTCAATGAAAGAGAACATCTAGAAAATCTCCTAGTAAGTAGAATATAAAGACAAAGAACTTTTTAAAAGAAGAGAAAACACAAGAAAACAAGCATACAAATCCAGATGAACATATGCCCTATGACCAGAGATAGAGAACAGAAAAATGAAGGAAGAGAAGGGAGCAATGCTTTCATAACTCTAAGGGAAAATTATTTTATAGTCTACAATTATATACATAAGCTAATATTCAATCAGATGTGAGGATGGGATGAAGATATTTTCAAGAGGGCAAACTTTTATGACTCCTTTATCAGGAAGTAGCTGAAAAATATACCTCTATAAAATAAAGGAGGAAAAGGCGGGAGGAAGAGTGTGGGACTCAGGAAATAAAGGATCTAACATAGGAGAAGAGCCAAGGGAAGTCCCAAGATGTCCACTATGCACCAGGTGTAGAAAGCAACCAATCTAGATTGTAAAACAGATCAGTATGGAAAGGCCTCCACAAAGAAAAGCAAATTTGATACAGTGTCTGAAACCACGTTTCAGCACTCAAAAAATACTGACATCATCTTACAGATCTGTTGAAACATTTAGGAAAAATACAGTAGGTACACAAAAAATAAGCAAATAAAAATGAGGTTATTACTAACTCCCCCCAAAATAAAAAGTTATAGGAGAAAAGAAACAATCATAATAAATTGCTCAAAAAGGAGCAATATTTAGTGCTGATTTAATGCAACATACTTATTGGATAAGTATGTTGAGAAAATGGGGTAATCTTTGTATAAGTATGTTGAGAGAATGAGATGGTAATGAATTTAAGAATAGTAAGTCCCCAACTAATAATAGGAAGTAAATTGATAGAGAAAAAATTGATAAATCAATAAAGAGCAGCTTAAAAGTGTCATTTAAAAATATGGAAATGCCATAAGAAACAGCTCCAAGAATGCAAAGTGACTGCCTCTGGGGAGCAGGGCTGTGGAAGATGGTGAGCAGTGAAACGGGAGCGCTTTACTTAGTTTCAAGTCTTTTTTTTTTTTTTTTTTTACATCTTTATTGGAGTATAATTGCTTTACAATGGTGTGTTAGTTTCTGCTTTATAACAAAGTGAATCAGTTATACATATCAGTTATACATATGTTATATCAGTTATACATATGTTATCAGTTATACATATGTTCCCATATCTCCTCCCTCTTGTGTCTCCCTCCCTCCCACCCTCCCTATCCCACCCCTCCAGGTGGTCTCAAAGCACCGACCTGATCTCCCTGTGCTATGCGGCTGCTTCCCACTAGCTATCTATTTTACATTTGGTAGTGTATATATGTCCATGCCTCTCTCTCGCTTTCTCACAGCTTACCCTTCCCCCTCCCCATATTCTCAAGTCCATTCTCTAGTAGGTCTGTGTCTTTATTCCTGTCTTACTCCTAGGTTCTTCATGACATTTTTTTTCCCCTTAAATTCCATATATATGTGTTAGCATACAGTATTTGTCTTTCTCTTTCTGACTTACTTCACTCTGTATGACAGACTCTAGGTCTATCCACCTCATTACTAATAGCTCAATTTCATTTCTTTTTATGGCTGAGTAATATTCCACTGTATATATGTGCCACATCTTCTTTATCAAGTCTTTTAATACTACTTTGCTTTTTAATTCTGTATGTATATAAGTGATAAGAATGAATTTTAAAAAGTAAATCAGATACATTTCCAACTTATAATGTAAAATAATATGCTGATATATAAAATAGTAGTTGATTAACATCAATTTTTAAATTTTAACATAGTAATATCTCAATTACCCAGCACCAGCATGGCTTCACATAAGAAAATCTGGAGATAA
This sequence comes from Phocoena phocoena, assembly GCF_963924675.1. Lineage (NCBI taxonomy): Eukaryota > Metazoa > Chordata > Mammalia > Artiodactyla > Phocoenidae > Phocoena > Phocoena phocoena. The sequence goes on along the minus strand of NC_089220.1, from coordinate 71,256,466 downwards.
ATTTAAGTTTACACCTTCAAGTGACAAAACTTTCCTTTTTTAAAAGATTTTTAATTTACCACACATATTCTTGAATGATTAAGTATCATTCCTTACCTTCTTGATAATTACATGTTATTATTATAGATATCCATTATCATATTCACACCAGGACCTCTGGAGTATATATGTTCTCTATCTTACATTAAATGTCCCCAGGTCTCTCTTTCTTTATAATTTTAAAGGAAGAGTAAAAAATAGAATGATCTGGTTTACTAAGGATTCTGGTTCATAAAACTGATCAGAACTTTGAAAAATAATTAGAATGCAATAATCAAATTAATATAAAAAACAGCAAGCTCATTGTGCTTACTATGTGACAACATTCTAAGCACTTTTCATACACACTTCAATTTCCCCATTTTACAGATGAGAAAACAAAGGCACAGAGAGGCAAAGCTACTTGACGGGGTTAGTTAGTGACTGAATTAAGATTTTGAACACAGGCAATTTGACTCCAGAGCCTGTGATCTTTACTGCTATGTGCTACTTAGCACTATAAATCTATTGAACACAATATATTGTCTTGATTATTTGGAAAACACTTTAGAATTTTGCAGGATCTAAAGCACATAACTAAAATCTACTGTTATTAATGTATTAGAGATATATGAACGTGCATTCAAAATTAACAAAAGGCTAGACACCAAAAGATACTCACTGTATAAAATCAACATAAAAAGCTCTCCCACAAAAAATATATATATAAAAATTAGCAAAACAACATATAAGGCTCATGTAAATTAAATATTTTCAAGCAGAGTTTTGGCATAGTTCTATTTTTCCCCTAAAAAGAGCACCACTATTATATCTGGTAATTTATAAAGTCAATTAAATATAAGCAATATAACACAGAGGAACAAGATAAACATTATCTTTTAAATGAATCACAATATGAAAAGCTTATTAAACTTACTGATCCAATAACATAATATTATATTGCATCGATTCTAAGACACATATACTTCCACATTTTTTTTCTTGGTATATAAAGTATTGGTGTTTCTTACAAACACTGGTATTTCAGGTTTAATGAAATATGGCAACTAACAGTTTCATAGCACTTACAATGTATCAGGCACTATTCCACTTGCTTTATACATATTTACTAACTTAATCCTAACAATTCAGTGAGGCAGGTACTATTACTATCCTTATTTATGCAAGAAAACTGAAACAGATTAAATAAATTGCTGGAACTAATGAGTGGAAAGTGAGGATTCCAACTTCAGCATGAAATCTAGTTACAGACACTAAGCTCTTAAATATTATACAGTACAGCCACATCACTATACACATTTGTCCCTTTCTCTGAGACCTGCTAACTCCTAGTACTTTTTTCTTCTCTGAAACTGCAACTGCTTTTAGCTAGAACACTTTACGTAAACAAAATCTACTGTTTCTTTGGTTGTATTAGAGAATAAAATCAAAAGTAGAGCTACTTGGTTGCCAGTGAATAAGGAGCATAAATGGGACAATTAGTCAGCATTCATTCTTCAATTCCCTGCTCAGCTGCTTCTCACCCTTTCTCTTATAAACCCTCGGGATACAAAACCTCAAAATACTTTCAGTTCTGATGAAAGATGTTTAAGCAGTGAATTGGCATACATACGGTATGGAATAATTCTTCCCTAAAAACAAAGTACCAAGGTTTTCCACTACATAGACAATTTCAGATTCATGCCTAAAGAAATTATGTACAATCCAACTTTAATGAAGAAATGTTAAACAATCTTCTACAATTACCTTTACTAATAATTTCTTATGTGAATAATTCTTCTTTGGTAAATAAGGAGAACCTCAATCACCGCTAAATAAGGTAAAAATCAAGAATCCATTGCTTAAATAATTCCATAACCACACTTTGTTTTACACTGAAACAATACCATTTACTGAGGGTTTAGTATGTATTTTGATAAAGTTTTTACACACACCATCACTCATTACAGCTCCTTGAGATAGGTACTACCATATCCATGTTTATACTAAAAAACTGTAAAACAGAGAGATCCTATAATGATGCAATATATAAACCATATGGTAAAGGACTTTTAGTTATAAAAATATGTCCAGCAGGCACATCTGATTTAGTGTTTCTGTGAGATAAAAATGTTAAATCTTTTACATATACATAATGTTGCATTTCAGTTATACCTCAACAAAAAACTACATTTTTGTGCAATTTGTATTTACATGACATGAAGTAAGTCCTTTGGAAAAAGTTATTTAAAGTCATAATATGACATAATGTCTTTTAAAATCTTCACAATGAAATTTGCTTGAAGGTGCAAATGAGATATGTAAGCTGATTTAAGGCAGGGACTGTGATTTCTTCACAACAGTATTTTATTTTAAGTTAAACTTTTAAATACTGTACCTAAATTTTAAATAGATTTATGGAAAACTTTCTAACATGTATCACACATATCCCTAACTTCTTAAAATGTTATGAATACAATTTAAACATTTATTGATGAATCAGTGTCATCACTGTGGGCATCAATAATTACACTGTGTGGCAAGGTAGCTGAAGGTGTAGATAGTACAAAAAAAAAAACTTAAGAGCTACTGAAGTCAGTGGGAGTCCCGTTAACTTTGTTAAAGAAGTCCAGGCTGATAAAATTCACTTTTGTTACCAGTCTTTCTCTGTCTTAAAAAACCACAATAGCTGTTTGACTTTTACTCTCCATCTATACTCACTGAACCTAGACTCTTGCTCTTTTCTAAAGACAAAATGTTACCCTTTTTAATATCTAGGTAGCTATTTGACTCCTTCTCTATTCCCAAAACAAACTAAAAGAACTATTCTGTGACTGATGTTTTGTTTTGTTGTTGTTGTTTTGTTTGTTTGTTTTCGGTACGCGGGCCTCTCACTGTTGTGGCCTCTCCCGTTGCGGAGCACAGGCTCCGGACGCGCAGGCTCAGCGGCCATGGCTCACGGGCCCAGCCGCTCCACGGCATGTGGGATCCTCCCGGACCGGGGCACGAACCCGTGTCCCCTGCATCGGCAGGCGGACTCTCAACCACTGCGCCACCAGGGAAGCCCTGTTGTTTTTGCTTTTAAACTATTTTACAGAGCTCCCCTTGAAGTCTTTTAAGCACCCTTCCCACCCTTGAAGATTGCAAAAACATTCTGCTTGCTTCTCCACTGACTTCTTTCTGTTCTACTGTACCTGCTATTGTTCTAGCAGAATAGTGCTTCCATGCCTGCTTCCAAGCCCACCATTCTTTTCCCTTTACTTTTCTCCAACTTTATTCTTTCTTGTCCAACTAGTCCCTTACTAATTCTTGGCTTCCATGTATAAAAGACCAAAAATTCAGTGTGACATGAGGCCAAGAAATGGCAAGAGATTGGATAAACAAGAAAGAAAAAAGGTAGACCAGGGCTCATACATTTTTATAACCTAGCATTGAGCACAGTTCCATAGTAAGGACCAAATACTGTGTGGAACTGAACTAACTACATAATACGAGCAAATCATCAACAAATGAGATGAACTAACTTGAAACCAGAACCAACATATTCTCTCTTTTATTGGTTTTATTTTTAGTCTTCTTTAATCCTTGATTGGTGAGAAAAATGTGACAGAAGAAAAAAAGAGCATGAGAATGTAAACTGAATGTAGAGCTCTTAAAAAGACATTAAAAAATGGGCATTCATAGAGAGAAAAATGCAATAACTTAGAATAATGATCTGTGATAGTTCCAAGGGAATTTAAATGAGAAGGAAAGAAGACATGATACAGTTAAAAATAGGTAGGAACATGCTGCATGGTGAAAAAAGATAGAAACAAAAACATAATTTGGAAAATAAAACTATATGAATTACTAAATGATGAAATATCCTTTCAGGGTTATTATAAACTAAAAGGCTAAAAATGCCATAAGAAATGTGTAACAAAACAGCTTAGCAAAATCTTTAAAATGTAATGATTAAAGAATTTAAGCAGCACTTAAATTACAGTTACTTAGAGACACGATACATAACAACATTTACAATTTCTAAGAAAGTATCTTATCTACTTTGAAGGCTGTTAGCGGAACTATTTTATATTATCACAAGCTTCAAATTTCAGGTCTAATTCACTGTCATCAATATAAGAGTTACCATTAAAAATCAACTATATGCAGAGTACTATATACATGTGCTTTCCAGTCTTGCCCAATGGTTACAACTAAGTACCTAGGGAAAGCGATTTAACTTTTTCGTGCTTTGGTGTTCTATTTATAAGAACAGACCCTCCTTATTAAGTTATTGGGCAGACTAAATAATATATACACAGTGTGCTGAATATGGCCTTGCACACAGTAAATGGTTAATAAATGTTATTATCATTATCATTATTATTACATTACATTGTTTCCCTTATCATCTATTATCTCACCACTTAGCTAATAAGGAAATTAATCTCACAATATGGCCGAGGCTATGGGAGCAAAATCGTAACACTGAAAGTAAAATAACAGATACTGAGAAATAGGACGCACCATATTCTTCTTTCTTACTTGGTATTCCTTATTGACACTGGCAATTTCTGTCATCAATAAAAAATATGAGAAAACAGAAGTCATCATAATAAGAGAAGTATAACAGTATGTTAGAGCAAAGCAAAAAGAATAAATCAATTTATATACTTTCAAAAAATCTTCCCTAAGAGACCAATCCTTACACGAACATTCTATTTTTCTTTTCCCTTTCCCAAAACAAGAACCTGGGGATATACCTTCAACATCACTCAGAAGGACCTCTCACATAGGATGAGCTCAATAAACATCCGGCAAATGAAAAAAAAAAAATCCATTTCATTACCTATAAAAACACTTGCTTTCAATTCAACTCATTTTTCCCAGTGAACTTCACAAAAAGATGCCAAGTTACAATCCCCAAACCAAATACATTATGGTCTACATACTTTTTGGTTTAAATTTTCAAATATTATTTAGACATAAAACACAGTATAACCAATTTTGTAAGTAATTTATGAAGAATGTTTTCAGAAAAATTTATTTATAGTTTCCCTTATTTGCCCTATCCTATGACATTTACATGTCTTGCTTGATTTACATAGTTTGGCAGTGGTTACAGGAACCTAATCTGGAGAACTGTTAATAAGATCACTTCTGTTTTGTTTGGCTATTCTACACCTGTTTCATTTCCACTCTTCTGCTTCATTAACTTTTCATTTTCTCAAATCTATTAAATCTGAAGTAGTTATCTAAAAAGGCAAAACATCTCATAACATTTTGAGGGATTTTATTTTCTTGCTCAAGATAAACTAGTTATGCTTTTTATAAATTTTTATTTAATTGTTTTCCATTTGGTAATCAATAAAGCTCTCTGTACTACTGTATCATTATGGAGAAAAGCCTAACAAATGTTTATTTCCGCCTGTATTTGAAACACCTGAAGAGTTTCTTAACATTTACTATGTAATACATCTCAACAAAAATACTGATAAGACTGCTAAAGGAGAAAGTCAAGGAAAAAGTGCAGTAAGGAAGAACTGCTGGGATCTTAAAAACAATAGGGAGATAATATCAAGATAACAGGAGAGATTTAGGGAAAATTGAAATGGTACATGTTTTTTGTAGGGAATCCCAGGGCACTTACTACCTGTTTTTTTTTTTTTTTTTTTTTTTTTTTTACTACCTGTTTTTGACACTTATTGCTAATTAGTATTTACAATGTAGTAACTGTTATTATATCTTCTTTCTCAAAACTCCTTGCAGGCAATAATTCAGGATGCCATTTTTGCATATCTACCACCGTCAATCAACAAAATAAATGCTATTTGAAACAAGTATTTGTAGATGAAGAATCTAAACCCACATGGAGATGGTGCTGTACAATGTAGAGTATGGACTCTGGAGTGAAGATCAATCGTCTTCACTTACTAGCTGCATGATTTTGGTCAGGTTACCTCACTTCTGAAATGGCTATTCCTCCCCGAAACATAAACATTCTGATTAAATGGGGAGCAGTAAATCTGACTTATTTAAAAGCCTAATTATATTACGCATTTATGTGCAAGTTATTAAATCATTATTTCTTGACAACACACCAGACAACTAAAGTGGTTTGAGAAGACAGAGAAGTGGGTAAGAATGATGTATTTGAATGATAAGGAATGTTTCCAATGTAATTTTTAAAAATAACATATTCCTTGCAGTCTTATTTGCCTTCTTTATTTTATCTAGAAAGTTGTTTATCATGGAAAGTAAATGGATAAGCCTCAGATCTAGACATACAAATTATCAAAAACTTCAAAGTAGCAAAATTGAAGATGTGAAACTTGAAACTTCCCCATTATTGACAAATAATTATCACACCTAATTTCAACTGGAGTATACTTGAGAGCATAGCCTAAAGCAATTCTCTAATTGAAAAGAATTAGTCTCAGATTGTTCAAATCTTTACTTCCTCCCCAGTATACTATTTCTTCCTGTTGATCTTTCCTTTCAGTATCATAAATGAAACAAGCCTAAATAATTTTGAGGATCTGATTTAATACATACTTAAACAAGAATCCAATGTTTTTGTTACTTAATGATGACTCCATACCTTCCATTCCTGGTTCTTAAAGAAGCTACAGAAGTAAATGTCAAAAAGAGTAACAGGAGGAAACCATTTTCTCTCTCATTCAAATAAAGATACAAATTATTAAATAATTTTCTTAAACTGAATTAACTAAAGTAGTCCATCCTCAATCCCCGTAGCTACAGCACTGAAATCTTGTCACTGGCAAAACTGCAGTTGTCAAGATGAACTTCTCATCAAAACAGATTAAAAAACAAAAAGGGCTATCAATTATCTATATAATAAATTTGTGTTATACATGACACATATGTAACACATATGTGCATTTATTTAAACCAACAGACAAAAGTTCCAGAGGCATTTTGTTCCTAAAACAATGCATAAACTACTCCAGTGTGTCTACCATCTCCTGAATCACCTCTTTCAATTCTTCAGGAAGCATTGTTATTATACAGTAATGTGCCAAAACAGAATCGTCCCTAAGTTTTATATTATGCAGATATTTCACCTTTTTAAAGTATTCTAAACCAACCTTTATTCTATTAAGTTCAATGTATTATCATTTATATTCTCCCTTGTTTAATCTTCCCAAATTCTGTGAAATGTTTCTTTTCAAAGATTATAAATATGTCTACAAAAGTATTTTTCCTGGCTTAATCTACTGTACACATATATGCAGAACTGGATGCGTTACAAAGTTTCTCGCTCTTCCTCTCTACCAACCTATAGACTCGACTTAGAGACTGTCTTTTGGGAGTATGCCTCCCCTGTGGTACTGCAATAAAAGAAAATGTTCTCTATACACTGAGGGTGCTGGACAAGAGGAGAATGCCTTTTCACTCCTGGCTTAGATGAATTCTTAGATGTCATACTATGCCCAAGTGGCCAGAACATAGAGGGCCTGGAAGAGAGTTCTCTAAGGATATCTCATCATAGCAGGTTAACTGTGCAATAGGAGACGCCAATAGATCCCTTCACAGATTCAAAACATGCACCCCATGAGAAAGCCACCATTTGAACACTTGCCACATAGAAGAAGGCACTAAATGGCCAGTCAGTATAAACCACAGAGGGAGAAAAACTCAAAAGAATATTACAATCATAAACCTAGGTAAGTCAAAGTTTTGCCCATTTCTTTCCAACTAAACCCTAAACTAAGGGAGCCAGAATCAGCAATGGGGGTGGGGAGTGGTATGTCAGAATCAATCTTTGCCTCTACTGAAATCTAGAGAGAATGAGAAAGAACAGACCCTACCAACTTCAAGTTCCTAGGGCCCAAACCCTGACTAGTGCTAGGGCAGAGGAAGAACTTTAAATCAGATATGAGATTCAAATTTCATATTACACTAGCCTAGAGGGTTTTTTTAAATGACCGAAGAAGAATGGGATGTTATAAAATACGCCAAGATAAGGTCCTCTACAACCCCAGTAGAATCTCCACACAGCACAGTTGTAGGTTAAACAGCCTATCATGGAACAAACCAGCAAGAACATAAAGAGGGAGACTAATTCAAGATACAATTCATGGGCTTCCCTGGTGGCACAGTGGCTGAGAGTCCGCCTGCCGATGCAGGGGACACAGGTTCGTGCACCCAGTCCAGGAAGATCCCACATGCCGCGAAGCGGCTGGGCCCGTGAGCCATGGCCGCTGAGCCTGCGCGTCCGGAGCCTGTGCTCCGCAATGGGAGAGGCCACAACAGTGAGAGGCCTGCGTACCGCAAAAAAAAAAAAAAAAAAAAAAAAAAAAAAAAAGATACAATTCATGGGTAAAACAGACCAAGAACTGGCAATAACTAGAGAGAGAAGAAAAGGAAAATAAAGAAGAGAACAAGATCAATGATAACTAATTTTTTTAGTTTAGGTAACTTGAAAGTCACTGGTACCAGTTAACTGAAACAGAAAACAAGAAGAAAGGTAGAGTTATAAATTATGAAAATAAATAGTTTTTGATATTCTGAGTTCTTCTTCCACTCATTCATTCATAAATGAACCGATATATGCATATTGTGAGCCTACTATGTAAAAGACCCTATTAGGAATACATTGTAAATAAGGGTGAAATGGTCTTTGTTGTCATAGAGCTAGCAGCCTATAATGCTAGACAAAATTTGCAATTGGAATAAGCATGAGAAGTACATAATGCTTCCAGAGCACAAAAAAAAAGGGTACCTTAACTAGATTTAGATAGTTAGGAAAGACTTCCTAAAGGATGACATATATAAGTTGAAACCTTAATGATATATAGGAATAGTGAGTGGATGTGTGTGTGTATATTCAAGATGTGTTAGTATAGAAAGACAACCAAATATCTCTGGAAAGAGGAGTAGCAGGCCAAATTATGTGAATCACATAAAGGAACTTGTACTTTTAAGGCAAGGTAATTTATAGGAAGATTTTAAAATAAGGTTTAAATAATCAGATTTGTTTTCAAATACATGAAATATATCTATGACGAGATGTACACAAATAAAAGTTCAAAACAGTTTTGAGCTGAACATATGGACTTAGGAATGATCTAAATAAAGGTAATAACTCAGAGGAATCTATAGGGGCAAGAACAGAATGATTCCTACATTTATGGAATGATTAAAAAAAGAAAAACCCAACAAAATGCTTGAGAAGGTACAGTGAGACAGACAATATGAGACAGAGAATCTTACCGTGTCAAAAAGTCAAAGGAAGAAAAGTGCCCAAAGAAGAGAGTGGTTATCAACATGGAATGCTCCAGAAAAGTAAAAGGGGCTGATGACTAGATGACTGAAAAGTTAGTTCAGTGAGTTAAGGAAGTAAGAGGATAACAACGAATTTTAAGGGAATTGGGTAACTTCAAGAGCAGCAGAATGCTGAAAAAGTAGAAACTCAAGTGTACAGATTACCCTTTCAAGAAACTTGATGGCTATGGAAAGGGGAGAGAGGCAGAAACCATAAGGTTATTATCAAAATCAAATAAAGAATTTAGTCTTTTGTAATTTAAGATAAATAAGAACTGTATATATTTCTAAGCCAAAGAGAAAGATCTACTGAAAAAAATTAAAAGATAGAAAAAAAAAAGAGAATAAAACAAGGGTCTGAAAAAGGTAAAAAGAAACAAGATAAATGATAGCCTCAAAAGAGGAAGAGAGGGCTTCCCTGGTGGCGCAGTGGTTGAGAGTCTGCCTGCCGATGCAGGGGACACAGGTTCGTGCCCCGGTCCGGGAAGATCCCACATGCCGCGGAGTGGAAAGGCCCGTGAGCCATGGCTGCTGAGCCTGCGCGTCCGGAGCCTGTGCTCTGCAACGGGAGAGGCCACGGCAGTGAGAGGCCCGCGTACCACAAAAAAAAAAAAAAAAAAAAAAAGAGGAAGAGAAAATTCTCTCTCTAGAAATGTAGGCAAGGATTAAAGTTGAAATTACAGAGTAATCTGAAGTATAAAAGAAGTTGATGGAGGTCCTTGAAGAGAATCTAAGTAAACTGTAAAGCATATTCATTTACAGAGTATGAAGGTATCCGGGTGAATTTCTAGGCTGACGGCATAGGACAGAAAGTAGGCACAGGACAGAAAGCTAAATAGAGATAAACAAAAGGATAACAACAACAAGAGCTGGTTCAGTTAGAAATATATATTAGACTGAGAAGTAGCATCAATTGGCCCAATTTTAGTCTTTTATCTAGGGATGCTCAGCAACCCCAGAGCAAAAGTACATAAAGTGGATGATAATAAAAGCATGAGGCTGAGCTATATAAGATCTTACGTTTATATTGTAAATACTGACAGTTCAAGAAAAACAAAGATAACACATTTTTAAAGATTTTCAAGAATAGAAATGGATATCATAAAATTGAAAAAAGTAAAACACTAACGATATAATTAGTGTACAGTATAATACATTCATTGCTACCTTGGAAATGTCATCCATTCTTAATTTAAAAACATTTAATTCTATTTTAATTCCACATGTATCCTTCTCTTTAACAGCATCTTAATGTAAAACATCTTACACCAAACAGCTTTGGGTTCCAGCTTTAAACAGAGCCGCATAAATTAGTAGTCATTTAAATTAAAACTGAAAAATATTATGAGAAAATAGTTACTTTAATAACTTCAAAATTTAAAACTACTCCAAACATAATGGCTTTTTATATTAAAAAATCTTAACTATATTGTCAAGTATCTTCTAGGTAAAATAATTCTCTAAAAACTGTATACATTCACTACCATTTAGGAGTTTTGGTCATTGATGTAGGTTTGAATATGTAGTAACTGGAGATTTAGAAACTCCTTTTTAACATGTTGGGTGTCATCTATCTTAAGATAAATAAAAATCCAAATGACTTGACAGACTAAATGGGCCTCCATAATCTAGCTCTTGCCTAACTCTCCAGCTTTATCCCTTATCATTAAGAAGAGGTTTGACCTTAAATACCTTTGTATCTTCTGTACATAGTAAAATGCCCCGTATATAATCCATACTTAGTAAGTACTTGCTAGCTACATACATGGATAAATAAATGTTGGAAAAACTGGAAATCTTTACCTTGGTTAACACTAAATTTAAAGAAAAACGTGAAAAATTACTCATCAGGATACATTAAAATTCCAATTTGTATTTCTTACTTATATATAACTTTTATTAAATATGACCATAGTCTAAATATGTTTTAATTGCTTATATAGACAAATCTTAAAGCTATCTTATAAGAATAAAAATTGAAACCATGATTTGAGCACACTGAAATCAAGCACATAATAACACTTTCAAAATAAAGCTTCAATACAAGAAACTTTAAAAACAAGTCAAATATGGGAAAATTACCTTCATTCAAAGGAATTTTTTTGTCATAATAGGATAAGGTAAAAAGACCATGCATGGGCTTTGGAGTCAGATAAACCTGTATAAAACCTGTCTCTATCAGCTGTGTGAAAATATTATAATATAGATTTTTCTAAAATAATAATGTAAGAATGATATGCAAACCCAAATCTCACATAAATGAGCACTAAAACTAAGGGATGATTTAAGAAACATGTAAATAATAAGCATACCAAAATAATTTTTTTTTTTTTTTTTTGGCGGTACGCGGGCCTCTCACTGTTGTGGCCTCTCCCGTTGCGGAGCACAGACTCCGGACAAACAGGCTCAGCGGCCATGGCTCACGGGCACAGCCGCTCCGCGGCATGTGGGATCTTCCCGGACCGGGGCACGAACCCGCATCCCCTGCATCGGCAGGCGGACTCTCAACCACTGCGCCACCAGGGAAGCCCAATAAAATGTTTTAAGTCACAAACTTTAAGCCATAATTTTAAGCCAGAAAATTAAATTTAAATGTTAAACTTTAAAATGAAACCAAATACAAACCCACATATTCTTATCCCTGTAATCCAGGAAGCCACAATTACCACAGTTTTCCTTTTTACACAGCAGTGACTAAACAAACTTCCTCTACTGTATCATTTATATATTGAGAAATGTACAGATGTATCTTGTCTTATTCCAGCAGATTCTTTTGCCAGTAAGACATATTAATAAAATGCATGATTAGAAAAAAGTCAAATTTGTTATTACATAATTGATTAAAAACATATTGGTTCTATAAAAAGTCAATTATTTTTCTTCCTGTATGTGAAATAATACTATTTCCATTAATAACTGAGTACAGAATAAAAAAAACATAAAGTAGTAAAGTAAAAACTAATTAAAGAGAGAAATGAAGTTCATTAATTAGAATAATTTTTCATGGGCCATAAAATGAGAAGATTCATAGCTGATAAGCATAAAATTATCTCAAAATATTTTATAGGAAAATATTTACCACTTGGATAATTTTGTTCTAGGTATGTAATTTCTTTAACGTGTAATCCTCAAAAAGATGAAGTTTTGATTTAGCAAAATTTTCCAAATTGTTCAGTATATATTATCATTCACATGTACATACCACTTAACATAGTTTACATTTTAAGCTAACTGTGTCCTCCAGGATCAATGGATTTCATTTTGATATAATCCAATGAACTGGTATTATTTAGAATTTTATTAATCCTACTGCTTCATATTTATTCTTTAAAAATCAATTCTTGCAGGTATGAAAATATTTATCTTACTATAATGAATATACTGATGCTGATATTCCTTAGGGTACAGACTGCTTCCTACAGACTTCCCTAAAACATAAAATTAAACATGAATCTAGTTTTCCTGGTGCTTTATCTTTTGAAATTATAATTTGAGGACTCAGTCTGGTCAACGCAATAACTAGGACAGACTACTTTCTGCCACTTTCCAGAAAGAGTTTTAACACACTGAATTCACAGCCAACCACATCTTTTTTTTTTTTTTTTTTTTTTTTTTTTTATGCGTTACGCGGGCCTCTCACTGTTGCGGCCTCTCCCGTTGCGGAGGACAGGCTCCGGACGCGCAGGCTCAGCGGCCACGGCCCACGGGCCCAGCCGCTCCGCGGCACGCGGGATCCTCCCAGACCGGGGCACGAACCCGCGTCCCCCGCATCGGCAGGCGGACTCCCAACCACTGCGCCACCAGGGAAGCCCCACATCTTTAATTAATTCTTTAACTGACTAAGCAGAGCAAAATGCATTTTTGCAACATTTACTTTTGTTTTTAATATCTGCTTTCAGCTTTCATTTAAGACACATATCTTAAACAATCAGAATCATGACAGATTAGATGTAAAATCTGACTGAATGAGAGAAGGTAAGGGTACCTCCAAGATTTCTGGCCTTAGAAAACTGGAAGGATGAAGCTGCAATTAAGATGGAGAAGATTGTGGGAGAAGTAGATTTTGAGACTGAAGAGAAAAATCAGAATATTTAAAATCACATCTAATTCTAACGTACTTATTAGACATAACAAGTGATATCAAGTGGGCAGTTGCATCATTAGTCTAGAGTCCAGGTGAAAAAGTCCAGAATGGATATAAACATTTGGTAGTCATCAAAGAACAGATGGTTATTTGAAGCCATGACACTGGATAAGATCACCAAGGGAGTAAACGTGTATAGGAAAAAGGAGAGAGTGGTCCAAGACTGAGCTCAGAGAAATGAGAACAAACCAACAAAGGAAACTTGAGGCTGCAATTAGTTAGGTAGAGGTATGCTGGATGCAGAAAGAAATGTTTCAAAGAAGAGGCAGTGATCACTATGTCAAATACTGCTGATTGTATATAGAGATAAGAACTGAGAATCCACCTCTGAATTATCCTCATTAAAGTCACCAATGACCCTGACAAGAACAGTTTCACTGGAAGGATGGGGTCAAAATTCTAATTGGAATAGCTTTTAAAGAAAAATGGGAGGAGAGGAACTGGAGACAGCACAAGTATGGACAGATAGTTTGAAGCATTTTACTGTTAACGGCCTGGTAATTGGAACAGGCAGTGGGATAAGAGAATATGCTTTTTTTCTTTTTTAACACTGGAGAAATACAGTATACTTGCAGGTTGAAAAAAAATAGAATGGGGGGGGAACTGATAACACAAGAAAGAGAAGAAAGAATTTCTAAATGATATCTGAGTACCTAAGAGGGAATGGAATCTAGAATAAAAGTAAAGGACTGGCCTTTCCTGGGGCAGGGACAGTTTCTCAGAATAATAAGAGAAAATACAGACCATATAGGTACTGATACAGTTGGGTTGCTAGATCTACTGGTGAAAGCTTGTGAAATTTCTTTTAATTACTTTTTTTCTCGGTGAAATAGGACATAAGATTGTCAATTAGGATGACAGAGGATGTTTTGCAATTGATACTTAAATTCATCATATATTGTGTGGCCTGCTGCCTTAGTTCCAAAGAAAAGTGAAAATGTTACACATGAGAAGGAAGTTGGGGTTATTTTCAGCATTCACAGCCTATCTCAAATTGTTCCATTTCCCAAAACCATATCCTAATATAAACAGAGATAACCCTTAGTCATCTGTACCCTAGACAAATACACATTCCTCTTTTATAAACTGCCAACTTTCAATATTACTCTCATTCCAACTAGACTTCATCATCTCTACAGGTTCTAAGTATCTAAAATAAGTCCATTGCTGTAAAGATTAGGCCCATAGTATTTAATCATTCTAGAATTAAATTACCTTTTGCAAATCTTCTCATTTTATTTTTTCCTACAGCATCTAGTATTTTTATATATTCAAAGGTGTAACATTCTAAATACAAAATTGAATTTACTCAATACTATAACAGATATTCACTAATATTTTATATTTTCAACAAAGCAACCCCCAAATCAATATGATCTTAATTACATTTATTGTCCTCAAGGGCGCATTCACACAAAACAAAATCACATATACTGTTGTTCTTGCTATTATAGTATTAGATGAATCTTAAATATTTAATACGTAAGTAATATTTAATACGTAAGGAATTTGAATATAGCATTAAGTTTATACACTGATTATAACAAAATATAGACATATCATAAAAAAGAATTTTACCATAATGGCAATCAAGAATTTTTGTGACGACTCACGGAAAATATGAATACTTGTTAAGGAATGTAAAGCAATAAATCAGACCCCTAAAAGACACTCTTAGTAAAACTATATCACTAGATTCTCTTAGATCTTTCATGGAAGCTGCATGAATTAACGTGTTTAAGGCCTTCACAGAAGTAATCAAAAAATTTAACTTGAAAAACAAGTCTTATGAATCATCATCTATATTACTAAATATCTAGTTTTATCATTCAGTACACTATGACTCTTTTTGACTAACAGAAAAAGAATTTTCAGAAGTCTTAGTATCTTGAAAAATATCATTAAAGCAAGTATTAAATATTCTGTATGCCACTTGCTTTATTCCTACTGAAGCCCTGATCGATACTTTTAATGTACAAGAATGAAGGACAGACTAATGAATTATGTTAATTTTTGAGTCTTAATATAAAGAAGCCCATATGCTTCATATGCAATTTAATCTGCTTAAATATTATAAAATCATGTCCCTAGTTTTTATCTCAACCATATGGGTGAAAAACAAACAAAGCTCTGCATACATTCAGGTATATCACAGAGCATATTTTTTGGCTATGTAAGTAAAAATATCCACATAGCTGAAATAGGAAGGACACCTTAGAACCTCCATAAGTCCATTAACCAAAAGAGGTGATTTGCTGAAAACTCATTCCTATATATAACAAATATCGTTTGTAATTATCTAGTAAAATATGAACCTATATAAAAAGGCATTTATAAAGTATGAAAGAATACATACGAAATTATTTATATTAATTATCCTAAAGGATGAGGAGAGGTTAACTAACTTTCTCTGTATTGCCTACACTTTATAATAATCAGTTGTTATGAGAAAAAAATTTTTGAAAAAATCCTTATACCGTTTCCTTTTTGCCACCCCATTAATGTAATTTATTTTACATTAAATCTTTGCTGTAAACTTAGTATTATTAAATGTAACAAACACGGGAAGAAGAAGATGAAAAAAGATAAGTCATAAAATGCTTACTATATGTCAGGTATTATGTGACATGCTTTTACATTTTTTCCTTTTGTGATACCTAGACCAACATTTTATAACTATGCAAGAAGTACTAATCACACACAGATGAGAAAATTAGAGGTCCAAGAAGATTAAATGATTTGACCAAAATCATACAACTAGTTAAGTGGCAGAGCTCGGATTCAAACTCTGCTCTGTCTGATGCCACATGTTCTCTAGGAGTCTTGTATTCTATCTCACATCCCCATAAAGCATTAAAAAGTACTGAATTGATTTGATATTTTCTTAATAAACTCCACTGTGTAATATCCAAAGCATATTATCTTCATAAAAACTTTGATTATATTAAGTACTATCACAGTGATTTGACTAGACCTTACTAACCTTAAGTCTACAGTTTAACAAATCTCTAGAGCAGTGGTTATATATGATTTAAAATGTGAAAGACAAATCTTATAATGCTAAATGAAGAATAATCAAATGATTTCATGTAAAAAACTTCGTAGACAAGGCAAAATTTCAAACTCTCCTAATGTCTAATAGCAATATGAAGACAGGAAATACCTAGACAATATCAAGGTTCTATGTTTACAGAGGTCTGGTCAGAACAGAAAACTTGTTTTTAGTCTCTATTTTGCTGAATTATTACAGTTTCACTTTCAATGGCAAAACTGAAATTTGAAGCATTTCCAGATGAACAGGGAAAATTATCAATCCATAAAAAATATCTAATTATTTCTCGGTGATGGGTCAAATGTGGCAGTTTGGTGAATCTTACCTAAATTTTGAATACTGTATTTTTTAACTGAAATTTATAAGCAGTCTGATGCAAAGAGTTATAGAATAACAGTAAACAAACAGGTTCATCATTAACTTTCTATATCACAAATCATTTTAACTTTCACTATCTTATTTTCCTCAACTGTAAAACAGATATAAGAATTCCTGCCTATACTGACATTTTAAGCAGAGATGTAAGATCAAATTAAGGCATGATTAGCAAATTACTTTTATGTACTGCTTACTTACTTTTATTAAATTTTAGTTATACAGTTCTAGACTTTTAAAAACAAGACTATCATTTTTCCCATTAATGGTCAAGAGATAGTTTAAATATGTACATAAAGAAAATCAGAGCCTGGCTCTTTAAAAGATACTTAATTTAGCTAACTGTTACTTGAAATGTTTCCTAAACCCAAAATTTCTTCAAAATTTTCCTCAAACAGAATTGTATTTGTTCTGCATATTTTAAGTAGTCAAAAAATGTACATAGTCCTTACCTACATTATTTATCCCTTTCATTTAGGGAAATTATCCTGCTCACAGTGCAGTTTCTACTTATTTTTAATGTAATCCGCTGAAGTATTTGAAGGGTTTTCAGAAAAATTTTTAATAAAAGCAATATTTTTAAAAAAATTAAAGAAAAAAATTTGTTCAAGAAACCTGGAATATGATTTCAGAGTGCAGTCATACTGTCATAAAGGGGCAATATTTATTGCAGTTTGCTTTAAATGGTTTTATAAATGGTATATAGACATAGAACCTCAAGGCTTTTCCTATTAATATATATACATTTTCCAAAAATAAAAACACCATTTTCAATTCTTAATTATTTTACTAAACCATTTTGGTTATACCAAATAGATTATTCCTTAACAAAAATACATGATTACATTTCACATTCATAATCATCTGTCAAACTATATACTGATTACTTGTAATTCTCATTAATTTTCACAAACTTTAGAGAATAAGTTAGTTACTAAGAGGGATCCCATGTAGATAATTTCAATGGCAAAAAAATTTGCCATTGGGCTGAAAACAAGGATTTACAAAGTAAAGGGTCTGTCAGCATTCTAAGCCCACCAGCAAAAGACTATAAAATAAAAGTAGCAGCCTTCCACCGTAAAATTACTAATCTTACTAATACAGTACATTAAACATGCCATTTGAGATATATGCCAACCTAAACTACCACATATGGCATATTTAGCTTATTATCACAGTTTGTGTTTTCACATCTAGAGTCATTCTAGTTTTTAAATAAGATGTCAAATATACCAGTGTAGCTAAAAATGTGATAAAGCTTTCAAAGGAACATACATTTCCTTAAACAGAATAGGTACGTACTTCAGAAGAAACAATGTCAAACATTACTGTAAAGAAAACATGGCTGGAAATTTTCAGTTGAGAATATACGTGTAAATGTAAAATGGAATATCATCTTAAAGGCAGAATTCGTAAAAGATGTTCAATTTAAATAAATGTCACTTTGAAACAATTCACAAACCCAAAGTTCCTTCACAGATTTTCTCAGAAGGAATTGTATTGGTTCTGCAATGCATGCAGTCACCTTACCTATATTATTTATCCCTTAAAGAACAAGTTATGTTACCATGCCATGATATGCACATCAATTTGAAGGCAATGAGACTCTGCTTATGCTTCCTTTTTATATGGAAGTCAACCTTGAGTTATACAACTGGTATTACTGAATTATGAATAGCATTTAAATAAAGATTACACAATGAATATTTTTATTTCAAATTCCCATCTGGTGCTTAATGTCACTTCAGCTGTTCAATTTTTTAATGTTTCTCTACACAACTAGCCAATAATTTCACAAATAAATGCTAAATAGATTTTTAATCTCATTTTCTAAATGTAAAACAGTGCCATATTTTTCACAGTGACTTTTTAAACTCATCTGGATTTGACAGATTATCAATTAAGACTAATTTTCATATGAAATAAATATTTATCAATGATGGAGAATCCTGCTGAATCTCAATAATCAATTGAAATGCCAAACAAAATAATTATACGACAGAGAATCCACTAACAATAATGAAAGCTTCAACTTTCATTTTCATTGACATAACACACACCAATGTCTCTATCACATACCAAAACTTTAGTGTTTGAACACTGTCAAAAAATTAAAATTCACACATTAAAATTGCATACGTTGTGCAAATCACTAATTTTCATCAAATTAAAAATAAATGTTCATATACCAAGAGAGCTAGAAACTAGGCCTACATATTCATAATTTAAGGAATGAGAAAATTTTTATCCGATCTATGATTCTAAACAGCTATTAATCAAAGGCAAACTAGTAAAAGAAACCATTTGAGTCACTAACTTTAAATGCACCTGCATAGACAACAGGTTATATAAGAGTGAACAAATGTCAAAAACGGATTTCTATCTCCAGAGCTTTCCTGAATACGGCAAAACATTCCTCACTGACATTTTCATTCACTAGGTTCCACACTTTTTTTCTTCTACCCTCAGCACATAGTTGCTTAATAAAAAGATAGCTTTCATATTTAACATTTATCTCTAGTAGTTTTTTCCTTTCTTTCTAAACAAATTAGTCTTCTCTTTAATTCTACTTATATAACCGAGGCAGAAAGCCAGACTCCCCAATCTACTATTTAACTCTGTTTTTAGATAACTAGGGCAATCCTTCCTCCAAGGTACAAGTATCACTATTTATATTTATACAAATACATCTATTTTAATTACAGTACCACTGTCATTCATCTTATAGACATAACAAATGTACTTTTTCTTTAAAATATTTCTTCCTATTGAATGTCTCCAAATTAAAAATATTTCCATCAAACTCTTTTCTTTTACATTTTTAATACATTTTCTCTTATCTGTACAAATATCGATAGTATCTCCCTACTCCCACTCTCTGCCCACAGCAATATCTACTTTGTATCCCAGTAATACAAACTACTTTTGGACCCCTGCATATACCAGGAATTTTTCATAACTCCATGGATATATATATTGTCTCTGCTTCAAATGACCTTCCACTCTTGTGCACCAAGCAAATTAAAATTCAACCCTCAAAACTCTGTCAGCTCCTCCTTGAAGTCTTTTTTGAAGTATATCCTCTTCTCTCAAGATCTTGCCACTGACACAGGCAGTTTCAACTTCAAGACATAATTCTATCATTATACAATTATCAAATTTCATTATAACCAGCTATTTATCTTTATTGTTTCTTATTGCTCCCCTGCTTGAGAGTAAGAACTTCAGAAAACTGTATATCTCGTTCTAACCCCAAAGGGAACGCATAAATGTCCATGAGAATGTTAAAATCTGGCCATGGTGGCAGAGAAGGGCAGGGGAAGCCGCCAAGTAAACACTTAAGAGTTATTTTAACCCATTATTCTCCATCAGCTTTTTAAAAAATAAATTGAATTTATAAAAATGTAAGGGACTAAGCCTGAAACTAAATATATTTATTAAATCTTAGAAGTTTCATTGGTTTATTGCAGCAAAAATCAAACAATGTATTAATACAAGATAAACACTAATATTTCATACATTTCTCTAAATTCTGTTTAAAAAGTATTTAAAAGACTTTGAAGAAAACCAAATTCAATAACTTTCCTATTAATTTCAAATAAAGTATTTGAGTTAGTCAAGCTCAAAGCATATAAATTCCAATCTACTACATAGTTGGTATACTCCTCTCCTGAGTAAATAAGAAAATTTAATAGTCCAGCTTCTAAAAGTCCTAATGTATTTATACATGTTTACTTCCCCACTATAGGTGGGGAATGAGATATTAAAATATATTAAAAACAAAACATTTACTAATCATATTTTTAATAAAGTAACCTCAATTTAGTGGTTAGTAATCTTTGATTTTCAGGGTATCTCAAGAAAAGTCATCAGTAGATTGTTCCTTACTGCACAGGTAGCCATGTGGCAATATGTAAACTGTAATGTGATATAACTATCAAATCTGGTAATATAGGTACTTTGTATTACTTTATTAATAAATATTAGTTAAGCTCATGTTTCTTAAGACAGAGTATTTTTAAATTGATCTTCATCTGGGAGACGGCTTTTAAGTACTCTCCATAATACTAGCTTTCAGTTTTCTGAAAGTTTCAGGACAACATGCTAAATAGAAAACAAAATTCTACTCTTCTTTCATAAGACCTGGCCCATATTTGTCTTAACACTTCTATGGTCTTTCCTTGTTCGTTTGAATTTTGAACTCATTAGTTTACTTATCCGAAATACAGATGTTTCACACACACATATACTCCCACACACACACCCCTAAGTAAACTAGAAATATAATACAAAATTAAAGATGAATTGCCTTCTACATTCACTGTATTGATATCACCCCACTGAAGTAAACTAGAAATATAATGAAAAACTACAGATTGCCTTCTATATCCACCACATTCACAGATGAAGCCTCAGATTGGTCATTCATTCAATCACACATTCATTCATTTATGTTTCAAATGCCACAGATGTTTAAAGCACTGGGCTATATGCTGAACATACAGCAGGCATGAAGGGTGACATAAATTCCTTCATATCAATGAAGCTTAATTCTACTATTCAACTGTAGTAAGTAAAGACTATGACAAATTTTTTTGTTTTAATTTAAATCCGTGAAGGAAAAATGTCTACAAAATCACGTTAAGTGACTTTTATAATTATGTTAGAAAGTAGTCCTTAAGCCTATAATGCAACGCAAAGAGCACCAGAATTCTAATTAACCGAGAAGTGGACCAATTTGATGAAATGGATAGACAAAAAAGAGAAAATAATTATGTTTTAAAATTAATAATTATTATATATCTTCATTTGTACTTAGATTGCCGTACAATTACGCTCATGCTTATTTCTTAATCATAATACTCTGCCCTTTTAAAACCAACTGTTATGAATACCTAGCCAAATATGCAATACTTAAGGAAATTATATGTCATAAAAATATGGAAAATATACATATCCCCAAAAACAGAATTTGACTTAGAAAGGCTATATAATTTTTTTTAGCAATGTCAATACTCTGTTTAACCAAAAATGAAGAAATTAAAAAGTTGAGCTAAGGAACAAAGGAAGGAAGAAAAAAAGAAGGAAAAAAAAAAACTTCGTAAATGAAGTAACAAAGCTGTAGAAATCAAATAACCCTGAACACTGCCATTTTCAAACAGTACAATTATGAAAATACAGAAATGACCAGGTTATATTCCGGGCAATATAATCTACCATATCTTTGTTTTTTAACATATGGTAATGATAAAGAGTACCTGTCTTTGGCCTTTCAGTGTAGCAAATCAACAACAACAAAAATTACTGTAAAATAACTACTGTGCTTTCAACTTAGTTTAAAAAAGCGGGGGTGGGGGTAGGAGTATTTATTTTAAAACTAGGAGAGAGAAGTGAAGACTTATTTCCTCAGAGAGGCACATTCAAAAAGAGGAAAAAAAAAAAAAAAGTAAAGCAAAATAAAAAGAGAATGAAGTACGTACTATAATTGTACCACAAATTCAGAAAACATATTTAAAAGTTGCAGGACAATTATTTGCCTATATCACTCTTGGTATCTTGGTTTTCTCAACTATTAAATGAAGATTCTGGAAGAGATCGCACCTAAGCACCATTTCTTTCATCTAGTTCCACAATTCCATTATTTTTCCAATCCCTTTAAACGAAAAAAAAAAGCCTCTTCGATACTCCTAAGTGTCCTCACTAAGTCACTGACAGATATCACAGATGCAATATAAAAAATATTTTTAAACAAAACTTAAGGACACAATAACAATCAAAGCACAACATTTTAGGGTGAAGTAAAACATACCCATATTACTTTACAAAGAAAAGATGCTTCGTAATACTTCTAAGTCATAATGACCATAGGACACCTGGACTCATAGGAAGCAGCTGATAAATACTTATATTGACAAGAGAAAAACTTCCAGACAGATTTCAGAGTGAAGGCTGAAACTAGATTTTTTTTTAAAAAGTACTTCTCTGACTTAAAAAAATTAATTAGTCTTAGAAAATTAAAAACACAGGAGTTATACAAAGAATAATTAAAACTATGTATGTGAATGAAAGGTCTCCAAGTAGAAGCTCAACTGCTTCCAACAATAATTCCTTCAAAAACAAGTATTTCAAGAATGGATATAACCAAAATTGAAAAGCTGCAGTTATTCAAAAATATTTAGTAACATAAAACAAAAACACATACTGAATTCTCTACTATCGTGTTAAAATGCACTACCCCTTTCCTTCTTTTCTGTCCTTCCCTCTATCTACTAAATCTTAAAATAAAGTCACCGCCCAATCTAAGTACTAGAGCAGCAAATTATTAACAATTTAAATGAAGACAACTTTCTTCAAGGTAAGAATGATTTCTAAAAATTCAATCAAACTGAGAGTAGCATTTATTATATCTATCCTAGAGGAAATGCAGGATTTGAACTCTTAATTAGTAAGTTCATTGTGTGAAAATTTATCCTACAATCAAATTATGGGGCCTTCATCATGTAACTGTTCTCAAAAATCTTTCAAAGAGAAAGAAAAGTTATTCTTCAAAGCTTCAAAAAGTATGCTAAGTTTCACAAGGAAAGTAAGAAACACTACAGTCTAAAACTTAAAAATTACTGAGTTCAGAATAAAATTCATTGGATATGACAAATATACTGAACATCAGTAAGACATAAAACAGGTCTTAAAATAAGAAAAATATTAATTTTAAATATCAATTATTAAATGAGTATAAAAATGGTAAAAAATGTTTTATTTTCCACACCAAATAATCTTACCTGAATCATTTTGCTGTTAAAAAACTCAAGATACTGATTTCATTTTTCATCTGGTCCTGTCAACGATGCTATGACAGGCCCTGCAGGAAGCAGCAAAAGATCAATGATGGAGTGCAGATATTATGTGTTTTCATGATCAAGTTTGTCATGGAAAAGGATATCCATATAGTGGTTTGAAACTTAGCAAATGTTGAAAATATCTCAAAAAGTTTGTTAGTTACATAGTAATCTTTATTTTCTATTTTCTAGTCTCAAAATGTTTATTCTTATTCAATATCTTCTTTATCAAAACTTCTTAAATGTGTAATTTTAAAGACTATTTTTATATTGATGAGAATTAATAAGAAAACAACATTCCACAATGTCAAAAATGAAAAATCTTGATTGATAAATGAAATATGTTTAAAAGTGGAGGAATGATTCTCTCCACTTCTAAAGATGATTATTTTAATCTTATTTTCCACAATTACTATAATTACCAATAAATTACCTATTATTCATAATCTAATTAAGATAAAATTTAGAAGCTTTTTCTTACAAACAGTAACTTCAGAATCAAATAGTTATTGGCCACTCTGGTAAAAATTCCTTCAATAAAAGTATATAGATTACAAAAAATCTGCAAACTCCAAAACTTAATTACTCTTGGGTAATTGACAAGTTGTAGTCAATGGATACCAAAAAATTCAATTTAGTAAAACTAATAAAAAAGTCAAAATAATAAAACTGCTTCACAAAGACTCTAAATGATATTTTAAAATTCTGAATTATTTTAAAATAGTATAGCACTTTGCCAGATTTAATTTAAAGACATTTTTTCCGTTCAAAGGCCAACTGATAAACAGGACTGTGATGAGACATCTACATTAATTGGGAACACTATTAGAACATACAAGAAACTTCTATATGTGTCATGGAAGCATACTGTCAGTATTTCAAATATATCAAAAAATTTAAAACAAAAGAAATGAATGATTGACTTTTTTAGAGTTTTTATTTAATCAAATTTTAATTTACTTATAATAAATTGTGGTAAAGAACCACTTCAACAGCACTCCTATATTAAGCTGAAGCATCCTAAAAACATTTTTAACATACTATGCCTGTCTTCTGTGTTGGAACACATCAAAACACTCAGCAAAGTTTGCCTGTCAAAGTCCCTAACATGCTAAAAAGATACAACTTAATTTTACATAGGTTCTTTCTCTTGTAAAAATAAATAAATAAATGTTAATCTAAGATAATAAAAAAAGAACTACAATGTACTTCCACTTATTTCCACTCACTCATAACCTGAAAATATACTTGTGGAATAGCGAACTTAAAATACTTCCTACTTAAGGTTATTTTCTCTTTATTTCTACACCTAAAGCCCCTATCTCCTTTTCATGTAGATTCTATCAGATTCATGGAAATCATTTTAGTTTCAAATACTTCCATATAAAAAATGGAAAATGTGATGCCATATCTTTAAAGAATAGGATGAAGAAAACAGAAATTTTACCAATCCAAGCATCAGGAAGTATTGAAAAGTACTGCTTCATTTCTTGCATGTTACATTTTATACCGTGACACTTCAGTCTCTGAGGGTAAGGTTAATTAAGCTCCATAGCAGCTGCAGTGCAATGTGAGACACATACTGCTACGGTTCCCACCAATCCAGTCCAATTACCTGTAGTATTCCAGCACTGGACAAGTGACAACCAACCTCTTCTTTCTAGTCACTTGCTTCCACTGGTCTACCGATAAATGTTAGAACAAACTAACCTCTTTTTGGAAAAGACTGCAAAGCTGAATGCACCTGCTGCAGGCTGCAATGATGAGTCCCAGAGAGATGTTTGTCAGTCAGATCTCTGCAGATGTTGTTTAACTTTATGCTAGAGCTTCATCCAAAGATGGAAATGAGATGGCAATCAAGTACAAATCTCCCACCCTCATCCCCCCAATTTTATTCTGAAAAGCTGCACTTGCTCATAAAAGTTATCCTTTAAAACACAGCTCCACTAAACTGGAAACAACTGAGACTAAACTCTAAGTAAAAAAAAAAATTATTAGGTGCTGAATTTTAGTTAACAAGTGGCATAAGTGTGTTCAGCAAATGTTATTTGTAATATTTAAGAGCAAAAATTAATTATCTTAAGCCAGAGCAAAACAAAACAAAAGAACCGAACTATAAAAAGACATGTTTCTAACTGGTGGTTTCTTGCTCGGTTTTTAGTGATACCACATACTCCTTAGAGTTCCCAAGACACAGATCGTTTTTCCTCTTTGTATATTATACGAAACACCTTCAATACATAAATATTGAACTATTTCACCGACTGTGCTCACTATTTTTAAACTATTCCTGAAATCCTTTGGGGGTGATATTTGCAAGACAATGTTGTTAGACGTACTATATTACCTTACAATGCCACAAATTTTACATGAGCTATTTTTCCAAAATCTAGAAGGCTTCAAATAGCAAATTTCAAAGTGACATTGTGCTATATCATTCATGAAAACACTGACACTGTAAAGCCATAACTTACTAAATCGATAATAGAAGATATAACATCCAGATGAAATTAAAAAAAGAATCAAATAAAATGAATAGCTAAGATTTTTAATGCTAATTCAATCTTTCTAAAAAATTTCATACCACAAAACATTTGCTTTCATGGGTTAAGTATAAAAATTATAACTTTCGGAAAGTACAATTATAATATAGATTGTGCTATGCTAATTCCTTCATGTGCTGAGATTTCCCATTGCTTAACATGAGAAATAAAGTATTAAAAATGCAGCAAATTTTCAGACAGATATTAATGTATAAGTGAAAGCTTATGGCTCCTCCCACAACTGAGGATAGAGACAGACAAAACATAAAATAACCCACAACCATAGGCAGCATGACAAACATAAATATTACAACTTTAATATTTAAAGAAAAACACATTATGTGTCAGCAACTCTTTGACAATACTAAAACCAAAGGTATAGCACAGTGTAATGGCAGCTACCCTATTAAATTCAACAATATTGGAAATTATACTTTATTTTCTACTTGTTACAATTATATTTACCTGCTAATTTTGCCTTAAAATATATGCCAGTAAATTTCTAAGATGCAAAGCAACTCAGATCAAAGAAGAGTATAGACTGCAACTTTCAGAAGCTATAACAAAAGTATTCACATTGTACTACCAATACAATAATACTCTTCCTTCAACAATGTAAACAAAAGTGATCTATTCCAAACTTCATAAACTCCTCTTATTTTAAAAGAATTATCATTCTTATACAATCTCAACCCTAATGGTTAAATTGGCCACTGAATTTTCCCCATGTCAAAATTAAGGCAGTGTGGGGTATTTCCTTCACTAAAAGAAAATTTCACTCACATTCTGCTTTTTCATGATTTTTAAAGATTTCACATATAAATAGTTTGTGGTTTTTTAAAAAAGCATCACCCAAGTTGGATAGTGATAAATTAAGCTACAATAAATCTAGGAATAATGCGCTCAAATTTTAATTTAAGACCAAAAAAGGAAATAATTTATATTAAATGTGATCCAGTTTTATAGCCACAAGTATAAAAACAGTTTAAAACACACACAAATACATGCTAAGATTATAGAGAATTCCTGTTTGATATAATGAATATCTCCAGTGTCATATAATGGAATAAAATAGGTACACTATGAAATGTTCTAAAATCTAAGGCATACATGAAAATATTTATTTTATATATCCTTTACTATTCCCAATGAATAATGTATTCAATAAATTTTCCCAATTATCTACCTGAACCATTCATTAAATGATTTTAACAGATAAAATCAATCTATTTATTAACAAAACCAAACACATCTTCAGATGCCAAATAAAGGAATAAAAGAATACTATCCTATTGCCATCCTGAAAATGCATACAGTAATGTATTTCCCAAAATGAGAAAGCTGTTTTTTAATTAAAAGGCATTAACTTTGGGTAACCTACTTATAAAAAGGATATATAAATAAATCAAATTAGGTTCCTTTAATCAAGTAAGAATAAAAGATATATTCATAAACCACAGGTAATAAGTTAGTATTTTATAAGATTTAGATTTTTAGTAATAGATAAATGAATTACACAGCACAGCAAAAAAATGAATCTACTTATCGATCTTTTTTTCCGATTACAGTAATTGATAAATGTACTTTACAATCCTCATCATACAATGTCCCCAAATTATTTTATTTTATATGACATGCTAAAATACACAATGTAATATACAGTTCTATAAATTCTAAATTCATACCAATTAATGTGCAAAAACTATTTTCTTCATCTCAACCATAAATATTAAAAATTACTCAGAAAAGCAAGGTTGCTTAAGAGATTACTTAAGCAATGTCTGTACTCTGTAATATATACTCTGAAGAAAGTTTTTCTCAAATACACCAGTATTTTAAGTGAACCTTCTGAAAACAATTGCATTGTTTTAAAACTTAGGTATTTGAGAAAATCCATTAAGTTATACAACTGAAGTGCACTTATCCCCAAATATTCTGTCTTACAAATAAGAAACAGAAAAATGCTTCATGAAATAAACATCGGGCATATTCATTGTAATGGAATATGAGTCGTAAGTACATATATGAAACACACAAAAAAGGGCTTTAATTACTGCATAATCCTACAAGAAAGTCCTCATAACTAGGCAGTATAAATCACAGCTTTATAATTTAGTTCATTTGAGATGAGCAAGGTAAGTATCCCTTAAATATATCTGAGTAAGAGAAGTTGAAAGTAGCTCAGAGGCTGCTATGTTGAAGAATACCAGGACCTCAGATAATTCCACAGGCTTATGGTCAAGTATGAACAGAAAGACTATTAAAGTCTGTCAGAAGAGAGATGTATCTGTCTGAACAGGTAATAACCTAGCTAAAATCATATTTACATACAAAGTGTTCAAAATTATTAAAGCTTCTTATAAATTACAGGGCTTTTTTTATCCTTACAATTGATTCCATAGTTTGTGACTGGTTTCCACCTGTTACAGGCAGAGTATAAGCCTTCTTTTATCCAGACATTTCAACTCACATTTGATCACGTTACGTCACTACACACACAAAATTTTATTCAACGCGTTCCAGTTTTCCATTTTTTCCAACGGATATTCTTGCTCTATATGAATAACATGCCTCAGAACTATAAATAAAATAAGCAATTTCAATGTAATAAGAAAAAAATACACAACTGTGGACTAAAAACAAAAGATCTAATTCTAGTTGCACCCTTTCCAACCCACTGAAAATACACTATATTCAAATGAAAAGGCATTTAATTTACTATTTGGAATATCCTTGATAAACACCAATTTTCTGTAACATCCCTGCACATCTGATACCCTCATGTATAATGCAGAAAAAGCTATTTCATTTTCATCTATTGACAGTGAATTTAATTTACCATTGCAGCTCTTTTCCTAGAACTATAACATTATTAATTCTGCAATCAAGCTCTTTTGAATGCTTTTATTTGCACTAAAGATTTTCACAATTCCACATTTTTTTCATCATAACATACCTTTTAAATATAAGAATGTGAATATGTCAGCAAACTTTCTTAATGCATAAGGAAAGTTTCAGAGACAAGGAAAGCCATCTACAAAACTACACTCACAGAAAACAAACTTTCATAGGACATATCTAATAGATAACACCTTAGTTTAATAAATGTAATGTTTGCCAAACATACTACATTTAATTTACATAACTAAATGACAGTTCCAACCATTCTAAAACCGTCTTATGCAGTACAGTGGCCCACTTTCTACCACCAAGCGATTGGCTATGAAAAAGAAATCCTCCAAATGTTTTGCTTACATTCATACCAGATGTCTTTGCTGTACTAAAGAACTCTTACTGAATTAGATCACTGAAAGCAAATCAGCTTTTCTTTCCTACCAAGAAAAAAAATAAGCAGTGTTGGTCCCCTCAGCACTGAATAAATATTTTTTATGGCCATAAATATGAAATAACCAAAAAAAAAACTGCAGAAGCTACATGTAGGTAAAAGCAAATCAATTAATGTTTTATCTAGGAGATACACTGTTAAACTTAAAATCCATATATTAAGTAGCAAAATGATTTTAAAAAGATAAAGATAAATGCATAGTACTATAGACAGTTTAAATTTAAAAAACACACTGAAAAGTTATAAAAAAAAATTATACCACCTAGGAAACTTGCCATATTCCACTGGGTTACAGTACCTACAGTACCACACAAACTGTTAATATATTTTGATCAAATACAGCTCTTAATACAGCTCTTAAGTAACACAAATTTTGAAGCATTATTTTACTTCTTACATAATAATATATTTCCTTGTCACAGTTATATTAAAAACACAATATTTTAAAAATCTGAAGAGGCAGCACTTGTCCTCTTCACTCCAGGGCCAACAAACAAAGCAATGAAGCAGAAAGAGGTACATAATGGATTTAGAAAGTAAATGGTGCATTCTTTAAGAAGCCTTTCTACCCCCTCTTCTGAATTCACTCTAGTCTAATTGTCATTACAATTATTTCTGAAAACTTCAGAAGAACCCTATTTCCTGATGCCAGCTGTCTAGGTTTCTATCTTTAAATTTTAGAGTTTTTTCCCCTAATTAGAAAGAAGTATTTAGAAATACCCAGAAGATTCATCTCGAAATTGGTCTACATCATAGACAGAATATCAATTACAGAAACAAAACATAACCAAGAGTGAAAATACTCTTAAAATTTTTCCACAAATACTCTAATACATCAAATAAATAAACAGTCTACACTATTAAGAATTTTTTCAATACAGCACACAACACAGGTAGATCTTTTATTTCCTTGGGGATTTATCAAACAATCTCTTCACCATTGCACCTACCTGGGTAAAAATCTTTGGACTTAGACAGCTTGATGGTGGCTCCAGTTTCTTTTTGCAACTGAACAATTGTCTGTCCTCCCTTCCCAATTATAGATCCAGCAGCATAACTAGGTATGAGAACCTTTAGAAAATACTGGCCGTCTTCTGAAAAATGCAAGGAAATATACTTCGTTAACACAATAATTTTAAACTTTGTATCCTCCCTCCACCCTCAAGAGAGAAAAAGAGCGATTAAAACATTGGGCATACAGCTGCAGGAAATATGGGGTTAATTTTTTTTTTTTAAAGAACGAAAATAAGCCAATTACACTGAAAAATAAATACGTACGAAATGTTTCCCATTCTGTAGAATTTATACTTTCAAACTTGGAATTAAAATCTAAACATGTTCTATTATTTTGCAGCACTGTATAAACTGATGACTAAATTCCAGTTGTTATTCCAAACATGGAAGTCTTCCAATTCTATCTGTAGTTACTATGGTAAAACAAAATGAACTGACCCTTTAACAAAACTTCAGAGATTTACACCATGACAAACCTTAACATATTGCAAAATAAATAAATAAAAAGACAGTAAATAGTGATGAGCTATATTTGTTTAACATGAGCAAACACATAAGGACTACAATTAGCCATTGCCTATATCCTACCTAAAGTATGCAAAACAACCATTCTCCTACCAAATAATCCACCCAAACTGTAGGGTGTATTCCAAGCCTTCAATAATTGCCAGGAAATAACTCAAAGTGATGTGGACTGCCAAATCTAACTAATCCTGGAGTATTTCTTTAGCACTCCTTAGTCTACTATGATCTCGTTTAAGCTCATTAATTAAAGGACCTTAAGAAGAATTTTGCCAATACTAAAAAGCTTAGGAGTCATTTACATCAAATACACTTAAAAGTGACCAGATAATGTTCCTTCTCCAAAAGAATCACAATCATTAAAACGAAGGGGGTAGATTAACCAAGAAAGATTGAAATGTTTTAAAAAAATAAAGCCAACTCCATAAACTTTAATTTCCGTCAAACTGATCATGTCTTAAATAGGAAACACCCCGGTAAATCCAGCTTCCTTATGTGAATGAACGTTCCAAATTTTTCGAGTGTGCCATTCGCAAGACCCCCATCCGTCTCTAATGTACGTGCTGTAGATAAATTCACCTCTGCCTCGATGCATTGGGTGCATTGTTAAGATGACTCCAGTGCAAATGAAGAAGCGATACCGGTCCCGTTAAAACTCATCTTCCCAAGAAGCGCAGGATGTTAACTAACAAGTCAGAGTACCAGACACCCCCACCCTCGTATGCACACCCCTGAAGACAAATCAGTGAAATATTTGCACCGACAATGTAAGTGCGGTAAGAGTATGCACTCTTCCAGATTTTGCATACTACTTGTGGCCCAAACCAAGGGGATGAAGAGAGCAAAACTCTCCGGTGCCCCAATCATTTGCTCTCCGCTACCCAAGTGCCATTTATTTATTTATTTAATCAGACTGTTAAATGCAGCGCGCATCTTCGGGCGGCCATCACCTCACTCGGGGTCATCCTCCTCCTCCTTAACGGACCCCCTTGCCCAGGTCTAGGATATTTAAATAGTCAGCCTTTCGACCGATTAAATGGAAAGATAGGTCTATTCCGAAAAACCGGTCGCCATTTTGATGAATGATAAACATAGAAATGGAAATGTGTCGGGGCCGGCGAGATGCGGGGCAGGTGCAGGGGAGGGGGCGCGAGGCAGGGCGCGGGAGCCGCCGGGTTCGGGCTGGAGGTGTCCGGGCCGCGGGAGGGAGGGAGGGAGGGCGGCGGGAGGGAGGGAGGCAGGGGCGGGCGGCGGGGGATGGGGCCAGCGGGGAGGTGGAAGCGATACCCACCGCCCGTATTGGTCCTCTTGGTGCTGCCGGCTTCAGGGGGGGCTTCCAGCGGCCTTTTCCGCGAGTCCGGCGGGTCCAGGTCTATGGGAACCCCAGTGTGGGTCCCGTTCTGCTGGATGGGAGCTGCCGCCATCATGTTTGCAGTTCCTGCCGCTTCTACGGGGAGAAGGTTCTCCCTTTTGTTTTGGCTTTTTCTTTTCTTTTTTTTTCTTTTTTTTTTTTTTTTTTTTTGCTTTTGGGGTTTCTTAAGGTTGTTTTGTTTTTGTTTTTTTTAATCGGATCAATAGAAATCTCTTTAGGAAAAAAAAGCAATGTTGCTGGTTTGTTCTCACTGGGGAGGGGGCAGGGCTGAGGAGCAGCTGCAGTGCAGTGTCAGAAAGGAGACAGGGGAATGGAGGGGGTGTGAGAGACGGAGGGTGAAAGAAGGAGAAGAAAGGAGAGAGGGGGAGAGAGTGGAGAAGGGAGAGGGGCGAGTGAATGAGCGGGAGGAGGGGAGCGGGGAGGACGGGCAGAGGGAGTGGGAGAGCGCGAGGGCTGGCGGGGCGCAGGGAAAAGCCGAGGAGGAGGGGAGAGTGAGGGAAAGAGTGAATGAGCAGGAGGAGGGGAAAGAGGTGGACGCGGAGAGAAGAGCGAGCGGCGGAGGAGGGCAGGAGCCGGGAAGGAGCGCGGCGGTCCCCGCGCCGCGCTAGCGCTGCGCTCGCTCCCGCTGCTGGTGCTGCCGCCGCCGCCGGAGCGGTTCTGCCGTTGCCTGGGCTGCTCGGCGCTGCTGCTGCTGCTGCTGCCGCCCGGTCTCGCTCATTATTTCTCCCGCTTGTGGAGGGGGGGGGGGGGGTGTGCTGGCGGGGAGGGAGGGGGATGGCTGCGAGGGGAGGGTAGTGAGGGGTTGAGTTCGCAGACTCCCACACACTTCGAGCTCGGGTCCCTGCCTCTCAGCAGCGCCGCCGCCGCCGCCTCCCGACGCCGAAGTCTCAGCCTGCGGGGGCGGGGGCGGGGGGGCCAGTGCGGGGGGCGAGAGTGTGCGTGTCTGCGCGGGAGTGAGCGCGCGCGGGCTGAGAGCGTGCGCGGGGGCGCGCGCCGGCGGCGGGGGCGGGGCCGGGGGCCGGGGCGCTCCTGTGGGAAGGGAGGGGGTGAAAGGTCACGGGTCCCCGGCAACACGGCTCAGGCAAACGTAAGCGGCTAGTCGCAGAAACCGAGGGGTCCAAGAAACCCGCTAGGCTGGAAGGCGGGAAGTAGATATTACTGACAGCCGTGCCAGCCAATAATATGGAAACGTGAGAAAGGCTCTTCAGGCCCCTTCCCAATCGGGAAACTTGGGTATGAGAGGGAGTGAAGGGGCGGGGTGGGATCTCTCTCCAGCCCGGACTGGAGCGGCGACAATTTTGGCTAGTCTGAGAAGGGCATTCGAGTGACCGTTGACAAAGGGTGGGACAGCGTCAAGGCTGAGGAAAAAACCTTAACTGTATGCTTCCAGGACTTCTAGCTGGGTACATCAGTCTTTATTTTTAAGAGTTAGGTAAAAGACATTAGTTAGCATCTCACTCAAGGGCGGTTCTACGGGAGATTTCATCAAAAGAGTATTACTCGCACTGTGTGACTTCGTTAGGGAACTTAAAGTGTCACTCGCTGCCTTAAATCCTTTCGGAAACAAGCCAGCATATAAATAAATAAAGCTAGGTATGGGTATCCCCTTCACGAGGCGCCGAGAAGCGGACTAAAGACAGGCAACAGCTGAGTGTGTATCCCAAACTAAATACTGAACGAACTATGAATATACGAGTAAAATTCAGTGCAATGTGCACAGCTTATGATTATACAGATCTTGGATATATAACGAACCTGAACCACAACCTAGAACACTACAGGAAAAAAAATATGTATTTGGAGTAGACGCTGAAAGTCTGAAAAGACTCCGTTTACAGATGAGTAAACTGACTCAGTAAAGTATTTTGCTCAAGGTCATCCATCAAGTTAGTAGTTTAATTAAATCAGTGTGCTAGGAGGCAGTGATAGTGGAAAAGTATGGGCTTTGGAATTCAAAATCTTGGTTTCGAGTCCTTGCGGGCATATTCTAAAAGTATGTGTCGGGCAATCCCTTAACATGTTGCTATATGTATTAAGTGCTTACCGTGAGCCAGGCAATCCGCTTCACATGTGGTGCTTTTTACATGCTGTATATCATGTAGTTATTACTGTCCGCACTTTATGAGGCAGTTTGGGTTTAGAGATATTAATAATTTTCCCGAAGTCACACTGGTGTAAACACTGTCGTAATAATTCAAACTGAGGTCGTCTTGATTACAAAGTCTGTCCTCTTGAATACTGCAGTACACTGGAGCCTCAGGTTCCCTCCCACTTAAAAAAGGGACCTCAACTCTACCTCCCGAAATTCTTGAGTCAAATGAGATAATGTCATGGCGATGTGTTGTAAGATGTAAAAACGTATGAACATATTCACTAGATTTCTAGAACAAAGATGCTCCTTACCTATACATTTCTACAACAGCACTTCAACGTGAAAATGGCTTTAGTATTAAGCTAGCATAGAAAGAACTTCACTGGAATTCTGTAGTATTCTGACCAAGAATACTTGCATAGCTAGGCAGTAACCTCAGAATAATAGGATAAATTTTAATTCCTGGTAGATAGAGAAGGGAATGGAAAAGAATACTAACTCTACTCTTAGTGTGCTTTATTGGAAGGAGCATCTAGGAGGCATTGGGATTTCTGGTGCTTTTAAGTAATGAAAGATAGGTGACACTCTGCTGAATGAGGAAGAGAATAACGTTTATTTGGGAATAAAAATTCATCTGGAATATGAAAAGCACATTTGCCTCAAGTCAGGGAAGAAGATAAGCTGAGAGCTGAAAGAAAGGAAAAGCAGGTAAGTTAGTACATATTGGTAAAGGTCTGTGAACCAAAGTTCAGAATTTTGATCTGATGTATGATGTAATAGGAAACCACAATGTAGCCTTCATGACCAAATATAAAGAGGATTTTTACACGGAATTGGATTTTTTTTTTTTTTTTTTTTTACAAAAGGGGAAGCTATGATGAGAAAAAAATGAGGTTTGGAATAAGTCTGTGGTAGTCAAGATAGAGAAAAGGCTGATGCCAGACCTTGTACAAAGTAGTCTGTGAAAAATATGTAAGGACATATTTTTCAAAAATGAAAAATTAGAAAAGGGCTGGGATTTGCAACTAGATTGTTTTGAAACAGTAAAAGACAAGGGACAAAAATAATTCAAAGGCAAATATAGTTCAAAGCTATATTACATTAAAGCCTGGGCAAAGTACTCAATAGAATGTAGTTTTAAATTGGGGAAAGACTATGTTTTAGAACTGGAAAACCTGAAGTTCGCAAATTTCTAAAAATAAGTAAACTATTTCTAAAATAGTTTAGAAAATATTTGTCATTGCCATGTGTAAGTTAGGTTCAAAATGAGCCTTCTAAATTAAATTGCCTTATACACATAAGCTTATTGAAATAGTCATGACACTGTATTCTTATGGTATTTATTTGACCCTTCTCTTATTCCTTCTTTAGACTTAATATTTAAATACTATTCACCACTACATGGGACCCAGAGGCAGAAGATAAGATTTTTAATATGGATAGTATACCTAATAGTAACCAAGCTATGATATGCCAGCAATTACAGAGGCTATCCTAAGCCTCTGACCTGGTCAAACATCTATGGATCAGTCAGCTCTGAGCTGATTTGGTCAATGAAGATTATCAGAGAATACATTCCAATTAAGGCTCTATTCCCTAGTATATTTCATTGCCTTTTGAAAAAAAATTATACTTCTCCGTTTCTCACTGCATATACCTCTACCATTCTGATTAAACAGATAAACATTTTACCTGTTGTCTTCTGCATTTGTACCAGCTAATAAAACTGAAGGAAAAAAAAGGTAAAGCAGCTTCCAGTTCATTAATAAGCTGCTATACAGCATGCTATATTATTATTACAGCATGCTATACATCTTACGCTACAAATAAACTGAATGAACTTTTCAAAAAATATAATAGAAACACTTGACCTTTTAATTCTGTGAAAAGAAATCATTTATTTTTTAATTAACCAAGCAATTGGCACTGCAAATTTAATAATATTTTAACACCTTGACACAATAGAATTTGTGTGCTTTTCCTTGCCAATTAGTTGATGACTTATGAACATAAGCAGCTATGATAGAAAATGATATTAATCTGAAGAACAAAATCCCTAGTCTTTTTTGGCTTTCATTAGGTATTCTTTTCCTTCCTAAATTTTAGTCTGAGTAGCAAAAGATAATATATTTTCAGTAATTATGATTGGCTTTCTAGAGAAAGCACAGATAGTTGATATCCACAAATATCCCCAAACCTATTTTCTTTGTCTCCATGCTCCTACCTGTCCTAAAATCTGTTCTGTTACTAAACAACATAAATACTGAGTGTTTCTCTGCAGCCTGTACTTTGGGAATATATTTTCTGATTTTATGTTCTATTAGAAGCAGATCCTGAGTTAAGGATTCAAGTGCAAGTAGTTTATTTTGGAAGTGATTTCAGAAAACACAGTAGCATCTTGGGGAAGTGAGACAGGGAATGGAAGGGAGGCAATGAAGGGTGTGAATTCCCAGGCAAATTATCACTGTGAGTAAACAGAGCTTAATCTCACTGGGATTTCCTGGAAAACCATTTAAAACAGTAGCCTTAGAATTATCCCACCCAAAGCGTGAGAAAGCAGGTATAAATATACACCACCTCCCTTTAGTCATTGGTCGAAGTCTATTCAATGCATGCTGGCCAATCTTCCAACTGCTAGAGCTGCATCTTTTTCTGAGGACTTTCTATGGAGGCTGGAGGCTGTTCTGCCCTTACAGAGGCTGGAAATGCTGTGGAATATCCCCCACCAATATGGAAAATCAGGCCAGTGTGCTCTGAAATGGTAGACAAGGAGACATGGGTAGGGCAGTAACAGTTTGCTACTAGTATCAAAATGAAATTAGGAAAAAGGAAAATGAGAAGCCTGTTACTTCAAAGTACTGTTGGGAAAGATCAAATAAGTACGAAAAAATTTGGAAAGCTTAAAGTACTAAAAAGAGTTTTACAGTTTTCACAATCCAAATATTGTAACCAAGCATAGCTTGTCAACAACCCAACTAATTTTTTCTATGTTTTTAAAAACCGCATTTTTAGTTTTTTAGACAGAGAGAATCAATATACCTATTCTGATCCTTTTTTCACTCAATGCAGCACAAAGAAAATAGGAGAAAATACATACCAAAAAGTGTATCACCTAATCCTATATCCCAGATCTTATATAACAAGTTCTATAAATAGACATTGATTAGAAGTATTTTTCTAAGATTGCACTTCTTAAAAAATGATTTATTGAAATTTATCATCTCAAAAATTCAAACAGGTTTTATGTTTATGTATCTAAGAGTATAAATTCACTGTCGTGGATATGTTTATGAAACAGTCTATGAAAGCTCACACTAATTTATATAGAGACATAAATGTGTTATTAGCATTATTCCAAAAAGTCCCCAAACCTCAATATTCCAGTTGCAAATGTGTCATCCTAATAGATAATGAGATATGTTAATATTATTTTAAAAATCCTAATTTCTTTATCATTGGGTATATTATGAAATGCATGTTTAGACAATAAATAACACTTTCCACAGTGTGATAAAAAGAGCCTTGTGATAATTGGAACATGGATATGTAAAAGGTTAACCTTAGGGGAACCTGGGGGAAAGTATTGGGGAACTTCTATCTTTGCAACTCTTCTTTAAGACTAAACTTATTTTAAAATAAAAAGTTAAAAACAACAAAAAGAACCTTGAACTGATAATCTGGTTCTGACTCTTAAACTTACTAACTTTGTTATGTACAGTAACTCATTTACCTGCTCTGAGTTTCAGTTTCCTCATCTATAAAATAGAATTGGAAAATGCTCTGTAAGTCTCCAAAAACAAATTTCTATATAAGTATGTTTGCTACCATTCATAGAATCATACAAAGAAAATTATCAAAATCAAAGTA
Organism: Phocoena phocoena; assembly: GCF_963924675.1. Lineage (NCBI taxonomy): Eukaryota > Metazoa > Chordata > Mammalia > Artiodactyla > Phocoenidae > Phocoena > Phocoena phocoena. Next base: position 71,218,015 of record NC_089220.1, on the reverse strand, counting down.
CGTATTGTGTGCTTTAAGATGCATTTTAAAATCAGTTAATAATACACATTTTGAAGATGTACTTTAGGTGCACTGCAAAATAATATACCAAGGAAAACAATTTTGATACTGTAAAGAATATATTTAATACATTTGTTCCCTATATTTTTGCATTTAAAAATAATAATTCACTAAAATCTATAGTTGAAAATATTTTCTTGAGACGATAATTCAAATTGTGAAGTTTCATCTTTTAAGCCATTTAGATGTGAAAAATTGCTGGGGTGAAAAAAGTAAATGATAAAGTTGTTAAGACAGAGCAAAAAAAAAAGTAAGAAAAAAAGAGCTATAAAAGTAAACTAAAGAAGCAATAGTTGAGTAGTACTCATATGTTTTATCAACTAAGTTTAAATCACTTATCTGTTGCTTCCATAAAATATCTTCAAGTACACATACATTATATTTTATTCTGATAATGTCTAGAGTGATCCTGAGTCTTCATTTGACCAAGATGTTCTTGGCTTGTGCCAGATGTCCCAGAGCAATTATCAGTTACCCTTAGAATTTTCCCAATTTGGACAATAAATTATATGGTCACCCTAATAATACTCAAGAGCTTTGACTTTTTGTTTTAGCCCTGCCAGTTATAAACCATAAAGTCTTTTTTATTCATCAAATTCCTTTAAATAACAACTTCCCCATGTGTAATAGTAGAAATGTTTATCATAGGTCAATCATATATTACATTGTGGTGTAATAAATTAGCACATTCTCACATCCTCTATCCTCCATGATGTTTTATTCCCTATCTATACTTTTATTAGCTAGAGCTAAGGCCAAAGATTAAGAACAGAGGTAGAAAGGAGTAGAATAGAATTTTTTTTTTTTTTTTTTTGCAGTACGCGAGCCTCTCACTGCTGTGGCCTCTCCCGTTGCGGAGCACAGGCTCCGGATGCGCAGGCTCAGCGGCCATGGCTCACGGGCCCAGCCACTCCACAGCATGTGGGATCTTCCCGGACCGGGGCACGAACCCGTGTCCCCTGCATCCGCAGGCGGACTCTCAACCACTGTGCCACCAGGGAAGCCCTAGAATAGAATTTTTTAATGTATCTTTTCACATTTTAACATGGAATCTATCATTTTGATAGGATTACTCCTTCATTAGAAGGTACTATATGTAACAAGATGAAGTGAATGAAGAAATAATAAATGAGACATCATAAATATAATAAAATACAACTTCAAATGATAAACCACTGGACCCACAGGTAGCATCAGGGAATTGCTTACATTATGGATTGTTCAGATTTCCTGTCTGTTTACTTCTTGCTGCTCAAATAAGCCATAGTCCTTCTTGACTTCCAAACAAGCTTTTAATGTTTCTGGAAAGCCTTCTTTCTATTTGCTATTTCCACTGTTTGTTATAGGTCAAATAATTTAAAGTTCTGTTTGTCTTATAACAGTGTTGTTTGTGTTCATAAGTACAAAAAAATTGACATCCTTATATATTTTAAAAAATTACATTACCGTACTCATCCCTAGATTCTGCCTTGCTATTTAATCTTTTGGTTTCACTATGTAAGCATTTCTGTGGTAGGTCAGAAGTGTTTAATTGACATCACGTAATTCTAAATTCTTTTATACATGTGTCATTTCATATAACTAAGAGTATATAGAGCTTTCTTATTAAAACCTACATTTTATGTATGGATGTTTATGTGCATATGGTATAGAAAGAGGGTATGTGAGTGAGTGTGTGTGTGTGTGTTTGTGTGTGTGTGTGTGTGTGTGTGTGTGTGTGTGTGATAGAAAGAGGGAGACAGAAGAGGCTGGATATTGCAGTTCTACCTAATGTCTGTAGTGGGGTAGAAAAATTAGTAAATGCAAAATTTGCCTTTACTTAGCCTTTTCTTCTCAAGGTTAAGTATTTGTGGGCTTTTAATTTTTTTATCTTACCTTCTTATTATGGAAACTTTGAAATGTATTCAAAAGGAGATAAAATAGTATAATGAATCCCATGTACCATACACCTACCTTCAAAACTGTAAACTCATGACCAATATTGTTTCATTTATAACCTGTCCCTTGGGATAATTTGAAACAAATTCTAACTATCATACCATTTTTATTCTGAAAATATTATAGGCTTTTAAAAATATCTAAAATATCATCATTATATTGAAAATAATTGACACAAACTTCTTAATATTGTCCAATATCTGGTCTGTGTTTAAATTTCCTCAATAGTCTTAAAAAGTTTTTAACATTTTGTTCAAACCTCAACCCAGATAAATATACTGTTACTGGTTCGTGTCTCTCAAATCTCTTTTAATCTCTATCAGTCAGATTTCAACCAGAGAAGCAGACCACTAGGATATATACTTTTAAAATTTATACACACACACACACACACACACACACACACACGGGTATGTATACATGCACACACATATATAGATATAGGTACTGTCTAGATATATAGTGATAATAAGGGAATTGACTCTGGTTAAGCAAGCCCAAAGCCCATAGATGGACAGTCAGGAAGAAAAGACACAGAGGGAAGAGAGAACAATTGCAGGCCCAACTGTGCTTGGAGTCTCAGATTTTCAGAGACATGGTTGCTTTAATGACTACCACCTGATTTTCAGGTCCACCCAGAATAACCTCCCTTTTGATTAACTCAAAATTGGAATTTTAATTGCATCTCAAAATTCCTTCACAGCAGAACCTATTGTTTGATTGAATAACTAGGAGAGGTTTTATGTATGCAACAAAATGTCTGCTGCCTCCCTTCTGTTCTCCAACTCTCACAAGAGAATCTCCCTTGTAGACCACTCTAACTAGAAACATACTAGACTGCCGTCATATCACACAGCCATCACAGGCCACTGTTTGTCAACTTGGCACCCATATACATCTCTTTAAACCATATTTAATCACTAAATAAATAGTAAAATCATACTTCTGACTAACATAATGAACTTAATGACATGATAGAATGAACTATCCCACGTAAAACTGAAAAATGCTAACCCTTTCCCCAGGAGAGGATACAAAATCTTCGGGTGATGTTCACACATCTCCTGTGATATCCTATAATTTAAATATTGAAATATAAAGTTAATTGTTATTAACACATGTTACATGATAAGAGGATGACAGAGGTAATAAAACAAAAATATTTAATACATATACAAATATTCGCATGAAAATAGTAAAGAAATACTCATAATGATTATTGTCTTCCTTTCTGCAAATGGTCACATTATCATAGCTGGTATTTCTTCCACTACCTTCTTTGATTTCCTTCTTCCACTACTCTTTCCATATTCCCTTTGCCCTCAGCAAGCACCTCAGCTGGTTGTGGTTCTTTGCCAAGTAGGATGACCCCAACCTTAATTTCTAAAGGATCTGGGCTATTAGAAATCCTACCTGAATGGAGTTGTCATAGTTTTCCACTGACTTTAATGAAAGTACATAGGAATACAAAGAGATGCCCTAGGGCAGGAGTCCGCAGCCTCCGGAACACGGGCCGCACAGCAGGAGGTGAGCGGTGAGCGAGCAATCTTCATCTGCCGCTCCCCAACGCTGCCCATCGCTGGCATTACCGCTTGAACCATTCCCCAACCCTGCCCTATCCGTGGAAAAATTGTTTTCCATGAAACCGGTCCCTGGTGCCAAAAAGGTTGGGGACTGCTGCCCTAGGGGATCTCCTGTATTTCAGACAGAATCTACTTTACCCTCATGGTGCAATAGCACCCTATTTTCCTTGATAGCCAGGACTGATCACTGCAGCCAGCATAACTTTCTTTTTCCGTTGATTCAGAGGCTTGAAGAGCCCACAGTGGCCAGATGGCAGCCACTTCCAGTTCAATGGAATATTTATTGTGTCCCCTGGGGGATGCATTCCTTGTTTTGAAACTATGACCTCTAGGCCAACATACCCTAAAGTTAAGGGAATGGGAAAGAAACATTTTGCTAGCCAAGATGACTAGAGGCAATGTGAGAGGAGCGGCTCTCATTTCCAGCTCTTGGATTTACAATGTAAGGATTTGTAAATCCTGGTGTTGGGAGAAACAGCACCATATGTTAGAGGTTGATTTAAAGCATTGAGCACATCCTAGAGGACATTGTCTCAATCTCACGAGGTATTGCCACCTACCTGGCACCATAACTGAGTCATCAAAAGAGCAATCCACAGTCCTATTAAGCCAGCTGCTTCATAATGATGATATAAGACCAGGAAATACCATGAGTAGGAGCTCATTGTCACACAGTATAAAATTTTCATAATATAGCAAGATCCTTTCTCAAGGTCCCCTTCTAGGATTTGTGAATTGATTCAGGTCTAGAATTTGATTCAGGGGCCATGACTCTATTTTGGTGATTCAGATCAGACTTCTGATCACTAAACTTAGAATTTTCCATTTATACAGATCCAGTAAAAGTTAAGGAGGCTTCCTGTCTCCGATGTTGAAGTTTTCATCTCTGAAAGTTAATTTTGGGTCTTTTTTATATCTTCCAAGAATCCACTTAGTATGTTGAATAAATCCTGTAGATTCTTGAATATATGGGAGACAGTTACAATAATTGTTTTAATATCTTTATTGATTCTATCCTTTGTAATTTCTGATATATTTTTTTAATTGAGCTCCACTTACTTTTTTTAAAATTAATTAATTTATTTATTTTTGGCTGTGTTGGGTCTTCATTACTGTGTGCGGGCTTTCTCTAGTTGCGGTGAACGGGGGCTACTTTTCGTTGCAGTCTGCAGGCTTCTTACTGCAGTGGTGTCTCTTGTTGAGGAGCACAGGCTCTAGGCACATGGGCTTCAGTAGATGTGGCATACAGACTCAGTAGTTGTGGCTCGTGGGCTCTAGAGCGCAGGTTCAGTTGTTGTGGTGCACGGGCTTAGTTGCTCTGTGGCATGTGGGATCTTCCTGGACCAGGGCTCGAAACCGCGTCCCCTGCGTTGGCAGGCGGATTCTTAACCACTGCGCCACCAGAGAAGTCCCTCTGATACGGTTTTGGTTGTTTGCTTTTTCACCTCAATATGAATCATATTGTCCCACCTTTCTACATGTCTGATTATTTTTACGGTATGTCAGGCATTGTTAATTTTACATTGTATGCTGGATATTTTTGTGTTTCTACAAATATTCTTGACCTTTGTTCTTTAATGTGGCTTCTGGAAACAGTTTGATATTTGTGGGTCTTGCTTTAAGCTTATGAGATGGGGTGAGGTCACCTTATAATCCAGGGCTAATCTTGCCCCACAACTGAGGCAAAACACTCTTAGTACTCTAGCAGAGTGAATTCTGAGGTTTTCCATTTTGAGTAGAGGGGACAGGAAATATTTCTAGCTCTGAGTGAGCACCAAGTACTGTTACCTCTAATCTTTAGGTAGTTTCCTCCAGTGCATGAGATAATTAGTACTCAGCTGAAGACTCACGGGGACCCATTCATATTTCCAAAGTTTTATCTCTGTGAAGCTCTTTTCTCTCAGCAATGTGACACTCTGTGAACTTTAGCCACCCTGTTTGGTGTTTCTCAAAAAAAGCTAAATATGGAATTCCTATATAACCCAGATATTTCACTCATAGGTTACATACTTACCCAAAAGAATTGAAAACAGGTTTCAAACAAATACTTATATTTTTTTTAGTGTTTATTGGAGTATAGTTGATTTACAGTGTTGTGTTAGTTTCAGGTGTACAGCAAAGTAAATCAGTTATACATATACATGTGTCCACTCTTTTTTATATTCTTTTCTCATATAGGTCATTACAGAATATTGAGTAGAGTTCCCTGTGCTATACAGTAGGTCCTTAATAGTTATCTATTTTATATATAGTAGTGTGTATATGTCAATCCCAATCTCCTAATTTATCCCTCCCCCTTTTTCCCCCCAGTAACCATAAGTTCAAACAAATACTTTTACATGAATGCTAATAGCAGCATTATTCACAGTAGACAAACACTGGAAGCAACTCAAATCTCCATCAGCTAATGAAGGGATAAAATACATGGTATAGTCATAGAATAGAATATTACTTAACCATAAAAAGAAGTGAAGTACTTATACATGCTACAATGGAGAGGAACCTCAAAAAGATTATACTAAAAATATAATAAACATGTTCTCATTTAACATAAAGTATATAGCCTATATGTTCAATGAGAACATGTTTATTGTATTTATCTGGCTATTCTACAATGATAGAAGAAAGAATACACACACATATACCCCCCCACACACACACACACCTCACACACAGTATACTTCTGTTTAGCTTTTAATTCCTGTCAAAAATATTATTTAATAAAAAGTATAGGGCTTCCCTGGTGGCACAGTGGTTAAGAATCTGCCTGCCAATGTAGGGGACACGGGTTTGAGCCCTGGTCCGGGAAGATCCCACATGCCACAGAGCCACCAGGCCCGTGCACCACAACTGCTGAGCCTGTGTTCTAGGACACGCGAGCCACAACTACTGAAGCCCACGTGCCTAGAGCCCATGCTCCGCAACAAGAGAAGCCACCGTGATGAGAAGCTTGCGCGCTGCAATGAAGAGTGGCCCCTGCTCTCCGCAACTAGAGAAAGCCCGCACGCAGCAACGAAGACCCAACGCAGCCAAAAATAGATAAATAAATTTTTTTAAAAAATTTCTTCTTAATGATAACTCCATCTTACCTATTTAAAAAAATAAAAAGTATATCACAGTTCCTTTCAGAAATTATGCATTTTACACTGGTCGTAGCCTTTATAATCGTCTTTGAAAAAATGTATATTCAACTACTTTGCCCAGTTTTAAATTGGGTTATCTTTCTGTTGTTCAGTAGTAGATTTTCTTTATATATTCTGCATACTAGTCCTTTATCTGATACATGATTTACAAATATTTTTCCCATTTTGTAACTTGTCTTCATTTTATTGATACTGTGCTTTGATACACAAAAGTTTTAAATTTTGATGAAGTCCAACTTATCTATTTTTTCTTGTTTCTTCTTTTGGTGTCATTTCTAAGAATTCATTGCAAATTTAAAGTCATGAAGATTTACTTCTATGTTTTCTTCTAGAGTTTTATGGTTTTAGCTCTTATATTTAGGCTACTGATCCATTTTGAGTTAATTTTGTATATGGTATGAGATAGGATTCCAACTTCATTCTTTTTTGTGTGGAAATCCAGTGTCCCAGCACAATGTTAACTATGCCTGTCATGTATCATGGAAGGTATCAGAAGCCAGAGGGTTATAGTTATAACTTCCCAATGACCTAAATATTAACAGTACTCTATTTCTTAATTAAAACTTAGGTAAGTTGGGGCTTCCCTGGTGGTGCAGTGGTTGGGAGTCCGCCTGCCGGTGCAGGGGACGCAGGTTCATGCCCCGGTCCAGGAGGATTCCACATGCTGCGGAGCGGCTGGGCCCGTGGGCCATGGCCACTGGGCCTGCGCATCCGGAGCCTGTGCTCCGTGACAGAAGAGGCCACAGCAGTGAGAAGCCTGCGTACCACAAAAAAAAAAAAAAAAAATTTAGGTAAGTCTATTTATTGTTACCTGAGAAGGAGGTAAAGAAGGAGGACAAACATAAGGAAGGAGATGATAAGATTCTCTTTTAGATTGAATATAGTTATCAATATCCCTATCAATAGTATGTTACAGGGCCTTCAAAATGCCTGGTACTCACACACTAACTAGGATTATGATATATAATTTTATATACTCTCTACATCCTCCATTCTCCAGAAGCCCTACTACCCCCATGACAGAAAAACCTGTGGTGCTAAAGGGTAAATATTTTAACTGTTCCAAATTTTCTCATTATGCATTTTCACTTCTCTGCTCCACTAGCTCTTCTTATAATGTTAAGCCAAAATGAGTAGTAACCCCACCATGCTAAGCTTCATAAACACTCAGATTTGCTTTATGCCTTGGCATTGATTGGTCTAATAAAACATTTTCTCTGTTAAGCTGAGGAAGAATTGGAATTTTTCTAATAAAGTTTATTTGGAAACTAAGAAAAGAAAAAAACAAGAAGCATAGAAAAATAAAAGTTTAATCCATTCCCTGTATACTAACAACTGAAACTTTATGGAAACTTAGCCATAAATTGGTTTTGTTGGCATATGTTTATGGAACACCAAGGCTTGCTTCCCTTTTTCTTACTTCAAATATGCCAAGGTGGCATGTTTACCCAGGTATTGTTAGCTGGAGATAGATTTGGAATACCCCCTCAGCTAGGTAATACATTTCTCAATTTCATTTACAGGTTTATTTTCAGGTCTTCATCCCCATCTCCAGTCCCAAACTGGAACTTTTAACTTCAACCAATCATGTGAGCTGAGACATGGACCCATAATCCCCTAACTAATCCCAAGGATTTCAATTGCTTATTTTATTAATACAACCTTCCACTCCACCCCTGGCCCAATCATCACATGTCTTTATCTTTCACCTATTTGGCTTATCCTTTGCTGAATCATTTTTACTGACTGGCTATGAAGTTAGTTCTACTTTAAGTGAAACTTAGTTCCTTTACCTGAATTTGTGTGTTAGGAGTTATTGAGCTATTATCTGGAGGAAAAACCCCACCCAAGAGTTTTTGAGGCATGAGTGGCTCACCCAGAAGAAGGAGAGAGATGTCAGTACTGAGAATTGAGAAGGGGGAAGTGATTCTACCTGAGAGACAGAATTATAAAACGTCAGAGTCCACTTGCATGCAGCTAACATTAATGGGGAATGGCTGAGTGATGTGAAAAACAAACCACTTAGCATTGCAGCCTAGAAGGCAGCGTTATAGGTCTTTGAGGCCAAGCTTGCACTCAGTGAGTGGCATCACCAGGGGAGGATTATTGAGCCTGTCAGTGAATCATTGTCCTACATAGAGCAGAAGATGAACTGCAATAAAGGCATCATGGAGCATAAGGAGATAATACCTGCCATAACGACCACCTCCCTGCCACCATTCCATTTCTGGACCAACTATACCTCTTCCAGGTCTTTGGGTATTTCTAGGGAAGAAAATAACCTCATTTATTAAATACAAGAAATATAATTTTTTACCACTCTAGATGGTGGAGATTTGGAATATGGTGTAGTTTGTTTTTAGAACAAATAAAGCATGCTACTTAGTATGTGGAGCAAATTCACACTGGCTACATTAGTATCCAGTCCCCGTGGTTCTGATAGAAAATGCCATCATTCCCTGCTGGAACCTGTCTGAATCCTGTCAGCTCTCTGACAGAAGCAGAGTTTTCATCTTTACACTTTCTAAAACCCTTTTTCTATTGAACTGCCCATTAAATTCCTATTTTTTTGTCAATGAGAAATCTCCGATTTCTCAGCTTATTTGCAAAGCAAAGATGAATGACAGATAGTAAGTTTAATTACTATTAAGGCTCAGGACACCAGCTCTGTCCACTGGCACAAGCCTCTTTGAAAATCCCCCCAGATGCTCACAAATGATACCCATCCAGAATTCTTTCACTCTTAGTTAACAGCTTGAAAACTGCTTTACCAACCATAAAAATATTAATGAATGTACATTAAAAGTAACAGTAAGGCTATTTAGTTAGACCTCCTAGTAAAATTTACTCATGTCAGTATCTATACCAGTTGTACATTTTATATTCTAGCTTACTACATATGATATATTTTCTCACATGCTATCTTGTAATTCTTTTCATAAACTTAATTTGGAATATTAACTGTTACTTCTTAACTTTATGCTATTTGGCTTATCAGTTCTGTGATTAGCTATTTCTGTGATATTGGACAAGCATTTCTCCTTTCTGGACCTTATTCATACATAACATAAAGGATTTTATTAAATAATTTTCAAGAATCCTTGTAGTTCTGACTTTCTGTAAGGTTAATTTGAAAACAGTATGAAATATGGTTAAGGACTCAAGGAAATGTCTTCTTTAATCCTTTTCTAAGGAGTTAAACAGTTAATTAAGTTTAAAGCTATTACTTTTGGAGGGAATATTTACCTATAGCTTTCTAATATATTGTTAGTAGTCAAAGGAAGAAGAATAAAATGCACTGAAATATATATTTTCAAAAAATATGTAAATGCTTAAGTGACTTTACATATCATGTGTGAGCCTGAATTCTTTACATAGTTTTAAATAATGAATTATTCTTTCATAATGCAGACTCATATATGTCCCTGTGATTCATACAAAAAGAAAATTATTTTAAATAATTGAGCTTGATTTACATAGTTGGGAGGTTATAGACTAACTACCTTGTTTTATTTTGCCAGCACTGTGCTTTTATTTTGGGGGTCAACATTTAAAAATAGTTTCCATGTTTTTTAAAAATATGTTTTTCAGTGTCTTTTTGAAAAATTACATAATCTGGTAACTCTAGTCCCACACTCACATGTAGTAACTACTGGCCAAAGCTAAATAGCAATTGTCCTTTTTAGGTAGGACACGGGCTCAAGGCATTGCCCTGATTCCCTCATTCACACTTGTACTGGACCACTTCACTCATCATGTTATCTGCCTGGGATTTCAACCAATGTGTTTACCCCCATTTGATAGGATTGTTAACATTGATTTCATTCAATATTGTATTTTATTTTCAAATAAACTTTTCCTCTGGATTTATAACAAAGGATTTGGATTTCTTGTCATCCAAATTTAACATGGTTTTCCTCAAGCCTTCTGAAGTGAGTACACATCAACATTTGATTGGCATAATGTTCAAATATAGACAGGCATTGAGTTATATATTCTTCAGAGAAAATACAGAAAAAAATTACTAATGTAATTTTTCCAGCTGAATTTAAATATCAATTCAATGGACATAATATCTTCATTACAACCCCATAAGTACCATTAAATAATAGTTATAAATAGTTCTTAAATATTCCACTCTGACAAATAAAGATACTCAGATAACCCAACACTGAAAATAAAAGCTAAGCCAAACACACACATATATGTTGTGGTTTTAAGTGGACTACTTTTCCCAATAAAAATAAAAATCTTTTTATAAAATGGAAGAAAAATGGCCTTATATTAATATAAACTGACTAATATATGAATTAAATTTACATTTATTTAAAAATTAATTATGGATAAAATTAATTTGATGATATATAGATTTGAAATTAGTTGTAAATAACAGCCTTAGCATCTGATTTATTTTTTTTTTTGGTAGCAAACTATCAAGAAAATTTTGATTTACAAAGACAAGTTGCAACTGTTAATAATATATATTTTTAAAAATACATCTCTGCCAATTTTATAATTCTTTTTATAATAGAAAATTTTAATTTTATAACTTTATAGCCTTATACATTTATATTTCAAAGATCCCAGAAAAAGCTTTTTGCTAAAGCAACACCAAAAAAATTAATGTGACGACACAAAGGCAAGTATTGCCAGTCACCAATGTATTAAGATTTGGCGTCTGATACATTTTCCTTAACATGGCTTTGTAGTGATGAAAATATTTAAAAGCTCAAAAATTCTAATCAAATGGATGCAGAATCCTTCCTCTTAGGCAAAATACTGGAAGGCACACAGTTTGCAAAATATTGTTCAATAACCAATTAGCGCAAGCAAAATACTTACAGGATTAGTAAACATTTCACTTAAAAGCTAGTGATTACTTTTCCTTTTTTTCCCTCTCTTCTTAAAAAGTATTTAATTCTGAAAGAGAAATCTTGAACCAATTGAACCAAGAAATTATCTTGACGCCTCAGCCATATTTGTGCTCTTTCCACTAGGAAGTCTCAGATGAATGATAGAATAGGAAATAATGTGTTGTGTCCATGGAAGTTTATGTAGAAGAAGAAAATAAAGATAGAGACCTTAAGGTAGATATTCCAAGCTTTTTGGAGTTGCATTACCCAAAAGTTACAAAAACGTTTTTTGTTTTATATTACAGCATGTATTTCCCAGCCTTCCGAATAAGCCACTTGGCATAGATAATTAGTGTTACTAGGTTTCATTGTTTGTTTGTTAATTGTTTTATTTTGTTTTGAGAATTTGGTGGTGATGCTAGAGATAACGAGACATCTTGAGATGTTCCCAAAGATCTGTGAAAACGTGAAAATCGCTTCCGTATAGCAACTTATAAGGCTGCTTCTTTCATGCAGTTTAGCTCTGATAAAAGTGGCATTAAAAAGTGACATTGGCCTGGCCAGTGGATATAGTACAGGTAGTTTTAGAGTGCTTCACAGAAAATATGATAGACATTCAAATTCATGTGCACTATGAGATTATGAAATCCAAGGTACCCAGGGTTTATGTCTGGCTAGGTCATCATTGCATTTTAAATTCTCAGCACAATTCATGGCCAGAATATATGTCTGATAAATATTTTTTAAATGAATCACTGCTACTATTTAATTAGCTATCAATTTTATCCTTTATATGTAAGAACTCAGAAGTTTGGGGATATACATTCACTCTAATGAAGACAGATGCAGACTACTCAGGAGGAGTCAAATTTGCAAGGTTTATGCTACATTTAAGCCAGCCACGTTACAATGCGTAGCCCTTATTTTACTATTTTCAGATGTGGGCTTCTCAATATCTTAAAGCTAAGTCTACATTTGGTGAACTGATAGATTTAGTACTATTTACTATGTTGTTCTATGGTCCATGTAGAATAAGAAACTATATTCACACAGATGCTACTCTTATAGTTAAAACAGGATGAAGTTGTAAAATATTTTTTACAAATAGTGTACTTAGTACACAATTAAAATTTCAAAAATAGCAGTTACTCTTGTTGAAATAAATCTTAGGCTCCATAGTTAGAGCTGGGCTTCCCTGGTGGCACAGTGGTTGAGAATCTGCCTGCCAATGCAGTGGGCACGGGTTCGAGCCCTGGTCCGGAAAGATTCCACATGCCGCGGAGCAACTGGGCCCGTGAGCCACAATTACTGAGCCTGCGCGTCTGGAGCCTGTACTCTGCAACAAGAGAGGCCGAGATAGTGAGAGGCCCGCGCGCCGCGATGAAGAGTGGCCCCCGCGTGCCACAACCAGAGAAAGCCCTCGCACAGAAACGAAGACCCAACACAGCCATAAATAAATAAATTTAAAAATTCACGACATATGTCAATATTTTAAATATATATATATATAGATAGAGCCGCTCCTGCTCCTCCCCACTGTGCTACGTGGGCAAACCAAAACTTAGATAACTTTTATTTCCCTGTAAATGCTCCACTTGAACAGAAACACAGTATATCCAGTCAGCCAGTCCCTAAATGCCAATCCAACCCAGGTCCTCCTCACCCCAAAGAAGGCTATGTAGCCCGAGCCAAGCAGGTATTTTCCAATTTTCTGTTCCTTGTTCTTTATCCTTTATTCTATAAAAGCTTCCTGCCTTATGACCCATTTTGCAATACCCTGAAAGCAGATTGTCCATGAAGTTTTTTTAAAAGTTTGTTTTGTTTATCTATTTTATATATAGTAGTTTGTATCTGCTAATCCCAACTCCTAGTTTGTTCCTCCCTACCTCCATTCCCCTTTGGTAACCATAAGTTTGTTTTCTATGTCTGTGAGTCTCTTTCTGTTTTGTAAATAAGTTCATTTAGATCATATTTTAGATTCCACATATGAGGGATATCATATGATATTTGTCTTCTTCTGACTTACTTCACTTAGTATGATAATGTCTGAGCCCATCCATGTTGCTGCAAGTGGCATTATTTCATTCTTTTTAATGGCTGAGTAGTATTCCATTGTGTGTGTGTGTGTGTGTGTGTGTGTGTGTGTGTGTGTGTGTATCTCACACCTTCTTTATCCATTCATCTGTTGGTGGACCCTTAGGTTGCTTCCATGTTTTGACTATTGTGAATAGTGTTTCTATGAACATTGGTGTACATGTATCTTTTCAAAGTAGAGTTTTCTTCAGATATACACTGAGGAGTGGGATTGCAGGATCATATGGTAACTCTATTTTTAGTTTTTTAAGGAACCTCCAGACTGTTTTCCATAGTGGTTGATCCAATTTACATTCCCACCAACAATGTAGGAGGGTTCCCTTTTCTTCACACCCTCTCCAGCATTTATTATTTGTAGACTTTTTAATGATGGACATTCTGACTGTTGTGAGGTGATACCCGATTATAATTTGAATTTGCATTTTCTTTAATAATTAGTGAAGTTGAGCATTTTTTCATGTGCCTGTTGGCCATCAGGATGTCTTCTTTGGAGAAATGTCTATTTAGGTCTTCTGCCCACTTTTTTATTGGGTTGGGGTTTTTTTTTGTTGTTGTTGTCATTGAGTTGTATGAGCTGTTTGTATATTTTAGAAATGAAGCCCTTCCTGTTCACATCATTTGCAAATGTTTTCTCCCTACTGTATAGCACAGGGGACTATATTCAATATCCTGTAATAAGCCATAATGGAAAAGAGTATGAAAAAGAATATATACATATATAACTGAATCACTTTGCTGGGTACTAGAAAGTAATACAACATTGTAAATCAACTATACTTCAATAAAAATATTTTTAAACATCACTTGAAATCTCACCCCTCAAAATTAGTACTTAGAAAGGTATCCCATTATTTAGTAAATACTGAATAAATGTCAGCTATTATTATCCCATTTACAATCTTACCTTCCAAGCAGCTCAACCCTCTACCTCAAGGATGCCTTTTTTGAACCCAGAGCTATATATAAACATTACATCTCTTAAAGTCTCTCTTCACCTACATTTTTCTCTTTGCACGTATTTTCTATCATGTATGATATGTAAATTTAATTTCCGTAATAAAACTGTTTGTTCCATAGGAAAAAAGATCATTTCCTTTCTTTGTACCCAACTCAAAGCTTAGCACATAGTATATACTCAATAAATATTTAATTAATGATTTAATTTTCACCACAAAATAAAAAATAAACAGATACAACACACAAAAGTTGTTTTTATCACCTAAGTTGTCTTCTTTAATCATTTTTAATGCTCTCAATATATAGTAAGAAGCACTAAAATATCATATGTGTGAAATCTCAGAAACATCAAGAGATATTCATATAAACTAATTGCTAATATACTTTATAGATTTGCTAATCAGTACCCATGTATTAATATTTATATGTCACTATTAGTTATGTGTATCATGGCAGAACCTTTAAAGAGAGCAATAAAACCACTGCAAGACTCTACTAATTAGTATTCTCAAAGGAATAAATTGCCTTAAAACAAGTATACAACTCCCAGGACTTTAGGGTCAAGCCTTGTCCCCAATAATATTCCCAAAGCTACAACTTCATCTATGAGGAAACGGTGAATTGATTTCTTCTTTTTGCAAATGGAAGGAGTCAACAAAATGTCTATTGTTTTCTTCTTTGTGCTGTTTTCGGTCCCTTCTCATCCCTATTTATTATACTCACTTCATTGTTCCATTTTTACCTCCTTCTTCTTGTTCTTCATTCTCTAGCCTGACCTCCCCCACTTTTTGACCTCATTTACCAGATACCCACATACCTGTTCGAATTATGGTTTTCTCTGGTTATATGCCCAGGATTGGGATTGCTGGATCACATGGTAGCTTTATTTTTAGTTTTTGTAAGGAACCTCCATACAGTTCTCTGTAGGGGTTGTAACAATTTGCCTTCCTCATTTCATTGAGTCCATTCTTATCTTTATTATCTCCTTTCTTTTATTTAGTTTGGGTTTAACTTGCTTTGTTTCCTAGCTCCTTAAAGTAGAAATCTAGACCATTGATTTTAGCCAAAAAATTTGAGAAGAAGATATGTGTGATAGCTCTGGTAGAGCTATTGCATACACATTATGACTGCATTCCCTTTTCCTGTCTGCTATGAGATTGGCAATGATCCATATAGGGAAACAGAGGATCAGTCAACCCTCAACTGACATGATTGTGAGGGAGAAATAACCTTTATTGTCAAAAGATTTTGGGTTTTTTTGTTACCAGGGGATAATCTAATCCAGAGTTTCTCAACCTCAGCACTGTTGATGATGAGATGGATAATTCTCTGATGTAGGGGGCTGTCTTGTGAATTGTAGGATTTTTTAATAAGCATCCCTGGCATCTATTCATTCAATGCGAGAAGCACCCTCTTTCCTTTTGTGACAAACATAATTATTTCCAGATATTGTCAAATGTCCTCTAGGGAGCAAAATCCCCCCTGGCTGAGAGCCACCGATAATCTACCCTGACTCATATACAACTATACATATGGAAATAACAAAGTAAAAATTGTGCTCTACATCACAGTATACATGAAAATCAATTCCAAGTGGATGAAAGGCTTGTAGATGAGAGATAAAACCATAAATCATTAAGAAGATAATATAGAAGAGTATCTTTATTTCTTTAGGTAGGAGAAGATTTCCTAAATAAGACATGAAAAACAAACAATAAAATAAAAGATTAATAAATTTGACTGGATTAAAAATATCTGTTCAGATGAATGGATAAAGAAGATGTGGCAATATATACAATGGAATATTATTCAGCCATAAAAAGAAATGAAATTGAGTTATTTGTAGTGAGGTGGATGGACCTACAGACTGTCATACAGAGTGAAGTAAGTTAGAAAAAGAAAAATAAATACCGTATGCTAACACATATATGGAATCTAAAAAAAAAGAAGAAAATGGTTCTGAAGAACCTAGGGACAGGACAGAAATAAAGACACAGGTGTAGAGAATGGACATGAGGACATGGGGAGGGGGAAGGGTAAGCAGGGACAAAGTGAGATAGTGGCATGGACATATACATACTACCAAATGTAAAATAGATAGCTAGTAGGAAGAAGCTGCATAGCACAGGGAGATCAGCTCAGTGTTTTGTGACCACCTAGAGGGGTGGGATAGGGAGGGTGGGAGGGAGACACAAGAGGTAGGAGATATGGGGATATATGTATATGTATAGCTGATTCACTTTGTTATAAAGCAGAACTTAACACGCCATTGTAAAGCAATTATACTCCAATAAAGATGATTTTAAAAAATCTGTTCATGAAAACACACTTTAAAGAGAGTGAAAATATAAGCCACAGAGTTTAAGAAAATATTTGCAACACATAAAGTCAATAAACAATTAGTATCCAGATTATGTAACTTCTCCTCCAAATCACCATTTAAAAAACCCTGGATTACTCAATAGAAAAATGGACAAAATAATGAGTAATTTTATAAAAGAAGAATTTTGTGTAAGTACAAAGCACATATAGTTATGAAAAGATGCTCAATCTCATTATTAATCAGGAGGATGTGAATTAAAACCACAGTGAGATTGATCATATCCATAAGATTAAAAAGTCTTAATATCTGACAATATCAAGTTTGGCAGAACTCTCATTATCTCTTGTAGGAGTGAACATTGGAACAATCACTTTGAAAATAGTGTGGAGTCATCATTAGAAGACATTCACAGATATTTCTTATTCTTCTCCTGGGCATGTGCTAAAATTGTAACACCCCCTTGAAGTTAAGCTATGTGACCCATATCATTTCAAAGTGGGAGGCTTCAAGACCTGTAAGTGATTGGCCAAGGTTTTCCCCCTCTTCCATGGTGAGTGACTGGTAATATTCCCTAAGGAAGGATGATGTGGAAGACTCTCATCACCTGACCCCTATCTAAGATGAACACACAACACGGGCAACTAATAAACCTTTGATGTTTTAACCACTAAAATTTTGGCCATTGTTCTAGCACATTATGACTGCTATAGTATTACTAAATAAAGTTGAACATGCCTGTACTTATTAGCTAGGATTTCGAGTAGCTGGCATTTGCCCTTTTGACTGTGCACAAAGAAATCATCTAGAACAATGCTTTACAAGAGCACTGCAGTAGTATCAAAATACTGGAAAAAATGGAATATCTATCAACTATAAAAATAAACTGTAATATATTATACAGCTGAATCCTATAGAGCAGAGAAATTTAATGAAACATAGCCACATACATCGATATAGATAAATCACAAATTATATTGCTCAGTGTAAGAAACAAGTCAGAATAGCTAACAGTAAGATTCCATTTATGTTAAATGCGAAGTGTGAAGAGTTCATCGAAGTCGTATATTGTGTTAGAATTCATGCATAGGTTATAAAAATATAAAGAAACCTAGGAAATATTTAATACAAACTTCAGGTTAGTGGTTTTCTCTGGGTAGTGGAAGAGAAAGCAAAATGTACTCAAGGAGGTACAATAGAGGGCTTTAAACTGGTAATATTCTATTTCCTAAACTGGGTGATGGATATGTGGGTGTTTATGTTATTATTATTATACTGTAATCTGTCCTTATACAATTTATATACTCTTTCTATATGTTCTATACTTTGCAGACAAAAATATTTTAAAGCCATCAATAATAATCCTGATACACAATGACCCATAAAATAGCTTGAATCATATTTTGATAAGTGGCCTACAAAACTCCTTAAGAAAAGTCTGATTTTATAATCCATGGACACAGACAGAGATGAAATTGATGATATCCTAATTTTGCTTTGATTTTTCTGATATCTTGGGCAGTTCACTTATTAGCTCTATTTCCATTTTTATGTTTATGGAATAGCAGTGATATACCAGTTTATTTGAAGATTAATGTTTACAAAACACATTGCACCTGAAATAGTACCATATCCTGTATTAAAGTACGATAGTACCTTTGAAAATAATATATTGAAAATTCACCTAAGTTTCTGACTAATGGAGGTTCTTGAATGAGTAATGGAAATATTGGCAACCAGATCATCACTGGCTTGGTTATAAGTGATGACGTGAAACATTTAGCTTAATGGAAGAGATAAAAAATGATAGCAATTAGACAGATTTTTGAAAGCTGAAAGTTCAAACACATACCAAACTATGAAAACTATTTAATAGTGCTTTTTGTAAGATGAAAAATTCTGTCAGGGGCATACAAATCCATAGGAAGTGTGTTTTGAACAGAGTACAAAAATGCAACCTTCTTACTTAAGATGTTAGCACTAAATGTCAAAATGCCATGCTGCTAGCTTTCGGTGTTAACTTTTGAAGATGACAGGTAGCCATCCATACAACATTAGTTTTTCAAATGGTCATGAAAAAATATTGTCACTTCCATAAAAACACAGCTAAATTACCAGTTTTCCACTTTTCTAAAGTGCATGCCATCTAGTACAGTGCTTTCTTCAAAGGTAGGTCATTAAAGAGAGGAGATTAAGTCAGGCCTGAATGAAACGGGGGTTAGAGGACTGACTCTAATGTGAGTGACCACAGATACAATGTCTGAGTCAACATGACAATATCAGGTAGGATCTGAGTTAACAACACTATCTCTGGGGTGTGATCAGTGGATGGAAACACTCTAATAGTAGTATCTAGAAAATGGCTACATTTAACATCAAGGAAAGCCATCCATGTTCATACAGGCCCTAAGTCAAAGCCAGGTGTATAGTCATAAGGCCCTGTCTCTACAAAGAGAAGTTGCAGATTAACTGGGCAGGCTGGAAGGGTTTGCTAGCAAGGAGTTAGAATGTAGAGCTGAACTGAAAGTAGGTTACTAATCGTAAAGAAAAGATATAAAATGTGGCTGTTTGCTCTAGCTGTGTTAACATAGATATTAACACAGGGGGGTCACAGTAAGAGCATCTACTTTTATTCTAAACCCTTCTCAAATAGGAATGAATATTTGAATAGTCAGCCAGACTTAATGATTTCCAACTTTTGTAGCACATAGAGTTAAATTTTCAAAATGAAGAACTTCTGTACTTGCAATTGGCCAGACCAAAAGGAAGGGACTGGTTATAAAAAGCATCCTGTTCACTGAGCTACTTTTATAGTTAATTGAAAACCTTTTAATTGTATCATTTTTGGGGGCTGAAAATATAATTCCCCTGGGAGTATTTATAACATATTTCAGAACTATAGTGGGTATTTTCTATTTGCTCTTCTGGTTTTATTTTAACTCCTTCGAAATCCTTTCTGAGTCCCAGAAGGCTGACATCTAGGGATTAGTTCAATGGACAAAATTGCCACTCTGTCTTTTGGAGGGGAAAATGGGAAGTTCCTACAAGGTTAGAGGGCAGGAGCAGAATGACATTTGGTATTCATTTCCAATGTTAGGTAATCTTCAAAGGTGTCCCCTAACAATGCCTCCCTTCCTTGTACATACATGACACTCTTCATATTAAGAGATGGAGCTTAATTCTGCTTCCCTTGAATCTAAACTGGCCTATGACTAGCTTTTACAAATAGAATGTAGCAGAAGAACATTCTGGGATTTCCCAGCCCAGGCTTTAGAGAACGGGAAGCTTTTACTTGCCTCCTGGAACTCAGCCTCCATGCTGGGAGAAGCTCAGTGCAGATGGAGGAACCACAAAAATGAGAACTGAGGCACTCCAGCTACATTAAACACTAATTGATGGCCATGTGAGTGTGTCATTGTGGTAGCCATTCTCCAGTATGGCACCCAGTGAAGGCCACTTCCCATTATTCACATCCTTGTATAGTCCTACATTATATCAGTGTTGGTTTGCGTGACCAACTGAATACCACAGAAGTGATAATATATAATTCCCAAGATTAGATTGTAACTGTCCTGTGGTTTTCATGTGGTGACCCTCTTTCAGATCACTCACTTGAGGAAGCCAGCTGCCAATGTCATGACGACACTCAGGCAGCCTATGGAGAGGCCTTTGTGGTGAAGAGCTGAGCCCTGCCTACAAATACATGAAATAGATTTACCAAATTTCAGATGAGTGCAATTCAGCCAACATCTTGACTGCAACCTCAGGAGAGACCCTGGGTCAGAACCACCCAAGTAAGCTGCTCCCAGATTCCTGACCCACAAAAACTCTGAGATAATACATTTTTGTTGTCTTAAGCTGTTAAGTTATATATGACACTTCACAGCTTATGTTATATATACATATATATGTGTTATATATTACACAGTGATAAATAACTAATGTATTCCTCTTAAGCATTTACTGTTCAGTTGAACGCCCAGATGATTGCAGCACTGGCTGAAATGAGGAGCAGAACAGGTCACCTGACCCAGTTTAACATATAGAATCATTAAAGACAATAAAATGATTGTTATTTTAAACCATTAAGTTTTGGAATGGTTTGTTTTGCAGCAATAGATAACCAAAATAGAAATTGGTACCTAGAAGTAAGGTGCTGCCATAACAAAAATCTAAAATGTGCCATTGGCTTTGGGTCTAGGCAGTGGGTATAGGCCAGAAGAGCCTCAAGGAGATAGTCAATAGAGGCTGGTCAGACAGTGAGGAAATAGTTATTTGAGCCTGGAGCAAAAGTGAGTTTTTGCCCTATGATGTAGAGGCAGAATATTTGACAATGCTGTAACTTGTGGCAATACGAAAGATAGAAAATATATCTAATGAACTTGTATATTTGACTAAGGAGTTTTCTAGACAGAATGATATGTCAACTGGTTTCTTTTAGGTGTATGTAATCATTAATAGGATGAAATGAACTAAAGAAGAAACTATTCCATTTTCAAACAGGATCTAAAGTACAGGTCAGCTAACATTTTTGGTAATGGGCCAGATAGTAAATATTTTAACCTTTTCAGACTGCTGTATGGTGTCTGTAGTGACTACTCAGCTTTGAAGTTGTAGCATGAAAATAGCCATGGACAAATATGTACGTGAATGGACCTACCTGTGCTCCAATAAAAAAAAAATTGACAAAAGCAGGTGAGAGTCTTGATTTGACATATGGGCTATAGTCAATCAACCTCTGATCTAAAGAAACACTTTCAAATAAGAGTCTGCTGGGTTGGGGCAGAAATTATTCTCTTTTATCTAACCCTTTCAGAGCACAAAAGATTTTCAGAGTAAATTAAAACCTGAGGACAAAGAGCAAATCCAGGGTGTTTCAAGAAAAACAGCTACAGCATGAAGATCAGTTCAAGAGTACAGTTGAAAGACTGTTTAACCCTCAGGAAGATTAAGAATTTGCCTGTTAGACTCTCTCAGCTAGCCAGCAAAACTTTTAAGAATCTTAAGGGCTTGCCTTGTTGACCTTCTCAGCTAGACAGTAGAGTTTCTAAGAATCTTAAGGGAGTTCCTTAGGCCCTTTTGGCTAGAAAAAAAAAGGGATTTCAATAATCTTAAAGGTATTGTCCCTACACACCCTGATTCTAATGCCAAAGTAGAGAAGAATATGCCTTAAAAGTCTGTCTTAAAATATGGTGTAAGTACATAGGAAGTCCAAAAATTTTAACAGAAACTTGATCTAAAAGGGACAGAGATAGTTCAAAATGAAAAAAGACCTTTGTGTTACTAACCTCCTATGAGCAGGACACAGGCTGAGAAAACCACTTAGCTGCAAACACATTGCACTTCTTATGGAAAAGTAAGGATGATATAGGAGGCAGAGCCAAGGAGAACTATTCTCAGGGAGAAGAAATGGGCCCTAATCAAGGAACATTTTTTGTCCCTGGGACAGAAGAAATGGTGAAATATCCTGCTAGACTTCAGAATTGCTATGAACCAGTATCCATTATGTGTTTCCTGTTTTACACTTTTAAAATAGAGGTTTCTATTGTGGCTGTCATGTCCTTTCCTCATTATTGTTTGATGGGTGTGTACAGGGCAGATAATGATTTTGGCGGGGGTGTTTCATTTTTTAGTTCACAGGTGCTACTGAGGAGCTTGAGGAGTTCACCCCATCTACATCTGGCTCTAGTATACGGTAGATGATAAGAGCCTTGGATATGAGGTGATGCCCTAAAGGAATGGGAATTCTGGGGGGGTCTTGGGAAGCTGCGAGTGTACTTTGTATTTGAATTGTTATGGCTGGAGGGCAGAATCTGGAGTGCTTTCCCAAATTCCTCCCCTATCTGTATCAGAAGGTCTCAGCCCCCAAGTAGACATTTTCCTAATGTTCTGTCATAACCAGTAGTATTTGACGATATGATATGCTTTGAATAGACTTGGAAAAATGTGGCCTTAAAGAAATGCAGCTAATGTTTACTGGTAGCATTCTTTTTAGGGAACCTATTAGGTGGATAAGTTGGGAGCAGGAAAACTCTATAAAATTTTTCAATATATTTTTTAATTGTTCCATAAAATTTTTAAAAATCACTGTCTCATATTTAGTGTCTCATCCTTTATTAACAAGCTAGGATCAAGTTGCTCTTCTGTTACTTTAAAATGAGTGAATATCAACAGTTTGATATTAAATAAGTTATTTATAAGCATCTATTGTAAATGATAGGTTTTTATATTTGTGCCAGTTAATGCTAGATATCTCATAAACTTTTGAGTATTTTTGGTAATGTTTGACTCAGATTTAAAAAATGTTTAGGTTTAACCCTTTTTTCAGGTTTGCCTAGAACAGACTCAGTTTATGCCCATTGTCTAATTATTACTAATATTATTATTACCCTCTCTTATTCACAAACCTGTGCTTCTTTTGATAAGTTATACAGTTACCTCGTCTCAAGTAGTGGTTATATCTAAGAAAAAATAATGCATACCTATATCAGAAAAGATCAAAATATCTTTAAGTGCATTTTAAATCTTAAAAAGGTTAACATGTATTTTAAAAAGAATCTATATAAATTTAGACCTAATTGGTTGAAAATGCACTTACTCAAGTTGAAATAAGGTTAATAGTAAAATTATATTCTATAAATTGACTTTTACAACTTTTGTCTATGGAATATTTTCCTATTACTTGTAAGAAGACAAATGAGGTTTAAAACCACAAAGTAAATTAAACATTTTCTTGATCAGTAGTTACATAAATTAGAGGGAATGTTAGTTTTATATTAATATTTAATAATAAGTTAATTAAATTTTGATTGAAAGCCTGTGTGTTTACATATTATGTAAATTGATTTTGAAATAAAGTTTATAGATTTAGATGATGTTTACATTATGTCAGTCCCTAAGTTTACATATGTATGCCACATAAATTTTGGTGTGTACATGACAGCCCCTAAATAAGCTTGAAAAAATAGCAAAATAGTAGGATTAGTGATTAGGAAGTTTTTCAAAATTAAAGTTTTTTTTTAATTAATTTATTTTATTTTTGGCTGCATTGGGTCTTCATTGCTGCACGTGGGTTTTTTTTTCTGTAGTTGCGGCAAGTGGGGGCTACTCTTTGCCGTGTACGGGCTTCTCACTGTGGTGGCTTCTCTTACCGTGGAGCACAGGCTCTAGGCACGTGGGCTTCAGTAGTTGTGACACATGGACTCCATATAGTAGGTCATCAGGGTAATGCAAATTAAAACAATGAGAGACCACTACACATCTATTAGAATGCCCAAAATCTAGACTACTGACAACATCAAATACTGGTGACAATGTGGAGCAATAGTAACTCTCACTCATTGCTAATGGGAATACAAAATGGTACAGCCACTTTGGAAGATATTTTGGCAGGTTTTTTTTGTTTCTTTAAACAAAACTAAACATGGTTTTGCTACACATAGCAGTTCGACTCCAAGGTTTTTACTTAACTGATTTGAATACTTATGTCACACAAAAAAACTTCACATGAATGTTTATAGTAGCTTTATTCATAATTATCCCAAACTGGAAGCAACAAAGATATCCTAAATAGATGAATGAATAAACAAATTTCAAAAACCAAACAACCCAATCAAAAACTGGGCAGAAGATCTAAATAGACACTTCTCCAAAGAACACATACAGATGGCCAAAAGGCACATGAAAAGATGCTCAACATTGCTAATTATTAGAGAAATGCAAATCAAAACCATGAGGTATCACCTCATACTGGTCAGAATGGCCATCACCAAAAAGTCTACAAATAATATAAATTCTGGAGAGAATGTGGAGAAAAAGGAACCCTCTTACACTGTTGTGGGAATGTAAATTGGTACAGCCACTATGGAGAATAGTATGGACGTTCCTTAAAAAACTAAAATTGGAGCTACCATATGATCCTGCAATCCCACTCCTGGGCATATATCTGGAGAAAACCATAATTCAAAAAGGTACATGCACCCCAATGTTCATTGCAACACTATTTATAATAGCCAAGACATGGAAGCCACCTAAGTATCCATTGACAGATGAATGGATAAAGAAGATGTGAGATAGATAGATAGATATAGTGGAATATTATTCAGCCATAAAAAAGAATGAAATAATGCCACTTGCAACAACATGGATGGACCTAAAGATTATCATACTAAGTGAATTAAGTCAGACAGAGAAAGAGAAATATGATATAACATCACTTATATGTGGAATCTATGAAAATGATACAAATCAACTTATTTACAAAATAGAAATAGACTCACAGACATAGAAAACAAACATGGTAACAAAAGGGGAAAGGGAGGTGGGAGAAGGGATAAATTAGGAGGTTGGGATTAACATATACATACTTCTATATATGAAATAGATAATCAAAAGGAAAAACTGTATAGCACAGGGAACTATACTCAATATTTTGTAATAACGTATAAGGGAAAAGAATCTGTATATATATATATATACATATATATGTGTATACATATACACATATATATGTATATATATACATACATATTCCTTTTCAGGAACCACTGTGCTGTACACTTGAAAATAACACAATATTGTAAATCTATACTTCAGTTAAAAAAATTTTTTTTAAAACCAAATTGTGATGTATCCATACAATGGAATATTATTCCAAGGGAAAATAAATGGGCTATCAATCTAGGAAAAGACATGAAACATTCTTAAGTTTAGTGGTTGTCAGGATTTTGGAAGGAGGAAGGTGAAACAGTTTTTTATTTGAGGGTGTAAAATTACCCCGTGAGATACTGTAATTGAGACATAATTTGTGCATATTATGCATTTGTCAAAAACCTATAGAAATTTATAGCACAAAGAGTAAGCCTTAATGTATGCAAATATTTTAAAAGTTATATAGAAGATTGGAGAATCTCAGAATGGAATGCACACTGTGACAAAAGTATCAGACTATATTACAAGTATATGAAAAAAAACTCAATGAAGGAGTTAGGGAGGAAAGGTGCTAATGTAAATAACTTAGGAAATGAGTGGAGCCTATAATGCTTAAGCAAAAGGAACTGCACATAAACACTGTACTTTAGTTGATAAAGCTGTTTTACAGCTTTATGAGTTAACAATAGGGTATGAGTTAAAATGCTGAAACTGCTATACATATATACTTGAATTTAACATTAAATGAACAGAAGAGGTGGAAGCTAGGTTTCTCACTGTTACAGTAGAGGTGAGAGATAAGCAAGGAAAGGGAAGAGCTAGAATTTCCATGTGGGAAAGAATTGGAGCTGAAGACATCAGTATGAACTCATGTTTAGTTTAATATAAATGTAGATGGTTACATATAGAAATATTTGTAGATATGTGTATATACATAGGTTAATATATGCTATTATATTTTCTTAGTCTATTGAGAGGTCTTAGAAGCAATAACACCCTAAGAGCAATAAGCACATATAACATCCAGATTTTTGTTTCTAATACCATTCTCCAATATGAGGAGCCAGGACTTCTTAGATAAATTGTTGATTCTAGGACTGAACCAGGAAATATATATGAGTCTGGAGCACTGTGTAGTGCTGGAAGGTAGTAAAGAAGTGTTATGGACTGAATGTTTGTGTCCCCCTCTCCAAATTCACGTACTGAAATCTAATACTCAGTGTGATGGTAATCGGAGGTGGGGGCTTTGGGAGGTTATTATGTCATGAGGGTGGAGCCCTCTTGAATGGGTTTAGTGCACTTATAAGAAGAGGCAAGAGAGGTAACCCTCTCTCTTTCTGCCATGTGAAGATATAATGATAAGTTGGCAGTTTAAAACTCAGAAGAGGGTCCTAGAACCCGACCATGTTGGTACCCTGATCTTGGACTTTCAACCTCAAGAACTGTGAGAGAGAGATTGGCTCAAGATGGCAGAGTAGAAGGATGTGCTCTCACTCCCTCTTGCAAGAACACCAGAATCACAGGAAGTACTCCTTGGTGTGAGCCCTCCCAGACTCCGCCATTAGCCCCACCAAAGAGCTCGGGTAGGCTCCAGTGTTGGGTCATCTCAGGTCGAACAACCAACAGGGAGGGAATCCAGCCGAAACCATCAGCAGACAAGTGGATTAAGGTTTTACTGAGCTCTGCCCACCAAAGCAACAGCCAGTTCTAACCACCACCAGTCCCTCCCATCAGGAAACTTGCACAAGCCTCATAGATAGCCTCATCCACCAGAGGGCAGACAGCAGAAGCAAGAAGAACTACAATCCTGCAGCCTGTGGAACAAAAACCCTACTCACAGATAGACAACATGAAAAGGCAGAGGGCTATGTACCAGATGAAGAAACAAGATAAAACCCCAGAAAAACAACTAAATGAAGTGAAGATAGGCAACCTTCCAGAAAAAGAATTCAGAATAATGATAGAGAAGATGATCCAGGACCTTGGAAAAAGAATGGAGGCAAAGATCAAGAAGAAGCAAGACATGTTTAACAAAGACTTAGAAGAATTAAAGAAAAAACACCTAGAAGAATTAAAGAACAAAGAAACAAAGATGAACAATACAATATCTGAAATGAAAAATACACTAGAAGGAATCAATAGCAGAATAACTGAGGCAAAAGAACGGATAAGTGACCTGGAAGACAGAATGGTGGAATTCACTGCTGTGGAACAGAACAAAGGAAAAAGAACGAAAAGAAATGAAGACAGCTTAGGAGACCTGTGGGACAACATAAAATGCAACAACATTCGCATTATAGGGGTCCCAGAAGTAGAAGAGAGAGAGAAAGGACCCAAGAAAATATTTGAAGAGATTATAGTTGAAAACTTCCCTAACATGGGGAAGGAAATAGCCACCCAAGTCCAGGAAGTGCAGAGAATCCCATACAAGATAAACCCAAGGAAAAACACGCCAAGACACATAGTTATCAAATTGTCAAATTAAAGAAAAAGAAAAATATTGAAAGCAGCAAGGGAAAATGACAAATAATATAAAAGGAAACTCCCATATGGTTAACAGCTGATTCCTCAGCAGAAACTCTATAAGCCAGAAAGGAGTGGCATGATATACTTAAAGTGATGAAAGGGAAGAATCTACAACCAAGATTACTCTACCAAGCAAGGATCTCATTCAGATTTGATGAAGAAATCAAAAGCTTTATAGACAAGCAAAAGCTAAGAGAATTCAGCACCACCAAGCCAGCTCTATGACAAATGCTAAAGGAACTTCTCTAAGTGGGAAACACAACAGAAGAAAAGGACCTACAAAAACAAACCCAAAACAATTAAGAAAATGGTCATAGGAACATATATATCGATAATTACCTTAAACATGAATGGATTAAATGCTCCAACCAAAAGACACAGGCTTAATGAATGGATACAAAAACAAGACCCATATATACGCTGTCTACAAGAGACCCACTTCAGACCTAGGTACACATTCAGACTGAAAGTGAGGGGTTGGAAAAAGACATTCCATGCAAATGTAAATCAAAAGGAAGCTGGAGTAGCAATACTCATATCAGATAAAATAGACTTTTAAAAAAAGAATGTTACAAGAAACAAGGAAGGACACTACATAATGATCAAGGGATCAATCCAAGAAGAAGATATAGCAATTATAAATATATATGCACCCAACATAGGAGCACCTCAATACATAAGGCAACTGCTAACGGCTATAAAAGAGGAAATCAACAGTAACACAATAATAGTGAGGGACTTTAACACCTCAGTTGCACCAGTGGACAGATCATCCAAACAGAAAATTAATAAGGAAACACAAACTTTAAATGACACAACAGACAAGATAGATTTAATTGATATTTATAGGACATTCCATCCAAAAACAGCAGATTACATTTTCTTCTCAAGTCCGCATGGAACATTCTTCAGGATAGATCACATCTTGGGTCACAAATCAAACCTCAGTAAATTTAAGAAAATTGAAATTATATCAAGCATCTTTTCGGACCACAATGTTATGAGATTAGAAATCAATTACAGGGAAAAAAACGTAAAAAACACACACACATGAAGGCTAAACAATACGTTACTAAATAACCAAGAGATCACGGAAGAAATCAAAGAGGAAATCAAAAAATACCTAGAGACAAATGACAATGGAAACACGACGATCCAAAACCTATGGGATGCAGCAAAAGCAGTTCTAAGAGGGAAGTTTATAGCTATACAAGCCTACCTCAAGAAACAGGAAAAATCTCAAATAAACAATCTACCCTTACACCTAAAGGAACTAGAGAAAGAAGAACAAACAAAACCCAAAGTTAGCAGAAGGAAAGAAATCATAAAGATCACAGCAGAAATAAATGAAATAGAAACAAAGAAATCAATAGCAAAGATCAATAAAACTAAAAGCTGGTTATTTGAGAAGGTAAACAAAATTGGTAAACCATTAGCCAGACTCTTCAAGAAAAAGAGGGAGAGGACTCAAATCAATAAAATTAGAAATGAAAAAGGAGAAGTTACAACAGACACTGCAGAAATACAAAGCATCCTAAGAGACTTCTACAAGCAACTCTATGCCAATAAAATGGACAACCTGGAAGAAACGGACAAATTCTTAGACAGGTATAACCTTCTAAGACTGAACCAGGAAGAAATAGAAAATATGAACAGACCAATCACAAGTAATGAAATTGAAACTGTGATTACAAATCTTCCAACAAACCAAAGTTCAGGACTAGATGGCTTCACAGGTGTATTCTATCAAACATTTAGAGAAGAGCTAACACCCATCCTTCTCAAACTCTTCCAAAAAATTGCAGAGGAAGGAATACTCCCAAACTCACACTATGAGGCCACCATCACCCTGATACCAAAACCAGACAAAGATACTACAAAAAAAGAAAATTACAGACCAATATCACTGATTAATATAGATGCAAAAATCCTCAACAAAATCCTAGCAAACAGAAATCCAACAACACATTAAAAGGATCATACACCGTGATCAAGTGGGATTTATCCCAGGGATGCAAGGATTCTTCAGTATACATAAATCAATCAATATGAAACACTATATTAACAAATTGAAGAAGAAAAACTATATGATCATCTCAATAGATGCAGCAAAAGCTTTTGACAAAATTCAACACTCATTTATGATAAAAAGTCTCTAGAAAGTGGGCCTAGAGGCAACCTACCTCAACATAATAAAGGTCATATATGACAAACCCACAGCAAACATGATTCTCAATGTTGAAAAACTGAAAGCATTTCCTCTAAGATCAGTAACAAGACAAGGATGTCCACTCTCACCACTACTATTCAACATAGTTTTGAAAGTCCTAGCCATGGTAATCAAAGAAGAAAAAGAAATAAAAGGAGTCCAAATCGGAAAAGAAGAAGCAAAGCTGTCACTGTCTGCAAATGACATGATACTATACACAGAAAATCCTAAAGATGCCACCAGAAAACTACTAGAGCTAATCAATGAATCGAGTAAAGTTGCAGGATAAAAATTAATGCGCAGAAATCTCTTGCATTCCTGTACACTAACAGCAAAAGATCAGAAAGAGAAATTAAGGAAACTCCCGTTTACCATTGCAACAAAAAGAATAAAATACCTAAGAATAAACCTTCCTACGGAGACAAAAGACCTGTATGCAGAAAACTATATGACAATGTTGAAAGAAATTAAAGATGATACCAGCAGATGGAGAGATATACCATGTTCTTGGATTGGAAGAATCAATATTGTGAAAATGACTGTAGTACTCAAAGCAATCTCCAGATTCAATGCAAGCCCTATCAAATTACCAATAGCATTTTTTAATGAACTAGAACAAAAAATCTTTAAATTTGTATGTAGACACAAAAGATCCCCAGTAGCCAAAGCAGTCTTGAGGGAAAAAAACAGAGCTGGATGAATCAGACTCCCTGACTGAAGCTATACTACAAAGCTACAGTAATCGAGACAACACAATACTACACAAAAACAGAAATATATATGAATGGAACAGGATAGAAAGCCCAGAGACAAACCCACACACCTATGGTCAATTAATCTATGAGAAAGGAGGCAAAGATATACAATGGAGAAAAGACAGTCTCTTCAATAAGTGGTGCTGGGAAAACTGGACAGCTACATGTAAAAGAATGAAATTAGAACACTCTCTAACACGATACACAAAAGTAAACTCAAAATTGATTAGAGACCTAAATGTAAGACCGGACACCATAAAACTCTTAGAGGAAAACACAGGAAGAACACTCTTTGGCATAAATCACAGCAAGATCTTTTTTGATCCACCTCCTAGAGTAATGGAAATAAAAACAAAAATAAACCAATGGGACCTAATTAAACTTCAAATCTTTTTGCACAGCAAAGGAAACTACAAACAAGACCAAAAGACAATCATCAGAATGGGAGAAAATATTTGCAAATGAATCAACGAACAAAGGATTAATCTCCAAAATATATAAACAGCTCATGCAGTTCAATATTAAAAAAACAAACAACCCAATCCAAAAATGGGCAGAAGACCTAAATAGACATTTCTCCAAAGAAGATATCCAGATGGCCAAGAAGCACATGAAAAGCTGCTCAACATCACTGATTTTTAGAGAAATGCAAATCAAAAGTACAATGAGGTATCACCTCACACCAGTTAGAATGGGTGTCATCAGAAAATCTACAAACAACAAATGCTGGAGAGGGTGTGGAGAAAAGGGAACCGTCTTGCACTGTTGGTGGGAATGTAAATTGATACAACCACTATGGAGAACAGTATGGAGGTTCCTTAAGAAACTAAAAATAGAATTACCATATGACCCAGCAATCTGACTACTGGGAATATACCCTTAGCAAACCATAATTCCCAAAGACACATGCACCCCCATGTTCATTGCAGCACTATTTACAATAGCCAGGTCATGGAAGCAACCTAAATGCCCATCGACAGATGAATGGATAAAGAAGATGTGGTACATATATACAATGGAATATTAGTCAGCCATAAAAAGGAACGAAATTGGGTCATTTGTAGATATGTGGATGAATCTAGAGACTGTCATACAGAGTGAAGTAAGTCAGAAAGAGAAAAACAAATATTATATATTAATGCATATATGTGGAACCCAGAAAAATGGTACAGATGAACCAGTTTGCAGGGCAGAAATTGAGACACAGATGTAGAGAACAAACGTATGGACACCAAGGGGGGAAAATGGCGGGGGGGTAGGGGTGGGTGTGGGATGAATTGGGAGACTGGGATTGACATGTATACATTGATGTGTATAAAATCGATGACTAATAAGAACCTGCTGTATAAAAAAATACATAAAATAAAATTCAAGAATTGGAAAAAAAAAGAACTGTGAGAAATAAATATCTGGTTTTTATAAGCCATCCAATCTATGGTACTTTATTATAGCAGCCTGAACTGACTAAGATGGGAAGTGTTTAAAACAAAACAAGCAAAATAAAACCCCACATTGATGGGTAAATTGAAGGGGTAACAGAACCAACTGAAAGAATTGCAAATGGCCTAAGCTGGAAAAATTTGAGTAAGAAGATAAATAAAAAAGGATTGGATTGTTATTGAATGCAAGACAGTGTGCCTGATGCACGGTGAAGCCAAACAATACCAAAACGTCAGAGCCTGGAGCAATGAAAGGTTTATTGCTGGGCCGTGCAAGGAGATGGGTGGCTCATGCCTTAAAAACTCCTGAACTCCTGGAAAGCTTTCAGCAAAGCCCTTTTAGAGGAAAGGTGAAGGAGGGGCCTGGTTAGTTGTTGCAAACTTCTTGGTGCCAGATCCTTTGTTCTTGAGGTCTGATCAAGATCAGGTCGAGATGTTCCTGTAAACCTCCACCAAAACAAATGTTATTTTCTGTTCTGACAAGAAACGGCAAGGTCCCAAGGCTCAGCTTTCACCCTCTGAGGTCCAGGCCCTGGCTAAGTGGAGGGGGTCCCTTTGTGGGCTCCTTACCCTGCCCGGGAGCATTCATCCAGCACCCAGTCTGGGTCCTCCTGGTAGTGCCCAGGCCCAATTGAGAAGACATATCTCAGCTGGCAGCACCCTCAGGGCCAAGTCCCTAGACACGGTCGTCATCACTGAGGGAGCAAGGTGCCCAGGACCCAGCCGGCTCTTAGGCTCCTCAGGCCACCCAAATGGGAGCCGGGTCCCACTGACTGCGACTCATGGAGACTGCCACTGCCATTAGGTTGCTGAGGGGGTGATGGGTGAGAGGTTCACTGCTGCTTCAAGGCCTGGGCCTGGTCAGTGGGCTGCCATGGTGAGGGCTCTGGAGCTATGCAGGACACAGCTCCCAGCCTGTCCCCAGGCCCCCCAGCTCACCCGTAGGCCTGAGGGCCTGGAGGGCCCTAGGGAGAAGGCCGCGATTTCCCTGATCCACCTCTCAAGGCACTCTGTGCTGGGAGGACCACTGCGAACCTGTTGGCGGGGCGGGACATCTAACCGTCAGGCTAATGGTTGCGTGCTAAGGGCAGCATGCTGATGACTGTGAGCCTGCACAGCCCCTATTACAGGATTATAATTCAAAGTATAAAATAAATGTCCATGAATCTACGCTGATGTAAAAAAAATGATTGAATAGATAAATAAATGGAAGCAAAGAGAGAAATCTTCCTTGTAGAAGAATTACAAATAATTTCTGTAGTACACTGTCTTCATGGAAGGGGACCATAAACTCCCACTCCTTAAGTGTGGCGTGTGTTTAGTGACTGTCTTCTAAGAAGACAATATGTAAAGGGGGGGGGAAGCAATGAGAAAATCTGACAAACACTACCTCAGCCAGGTGTGATCAAGGTCAGCATCACCATCAATGTTAATACTACTAATTAAGTTAATAGCATGAGCTATTTACTTTAATTCCACGGTTTTCCTCCCTAAAATCCGTAACTTCAGTCTATCTTTGAGGGGGAAAAAACCCCCCAAAAACCATAAATTCCAACTAAGGAACATTTGACAAAATGTCTGACATGTATTCCTCAAAACTGTCAAGGTCATCAAAAACCAGGGAAAATCTGGAAAACTATCACAGCCAAGAAGAGCCTAAGGAGATATAACACCTGAATATCCTGATGGGATCTTGGAACAAAAAAAGAATATAATGTAATAACCAAGAAGACTTGAATAATGTATGGAGTTTAGTTAACTATAGTGGTTTAACTTTGGTTCATCACTTGTAACAAGCATACAATATCTGTCCAACTAATATCAGATGTTAATAATGGGGAAACTGTGTTCAGGGTATAAATGAACTCTGTATTATCATCTCAATTTTTTCTCTAAATCTAAAACTGTTCTAAAAAATAAACTAAGTATCTATCATAGAGGCTGATACATAGTAGGCTGGTAATGCAAGGCTAAAAAAATTTAAGAAAGGAAGAGGATAAAAGACAGTTAAGAAAAGAAACATCAACAATTCAAAACATTTGCTGTTGAAGCACAGCTTCAATAAACTTATAAATAGGTCATAAAAAGTCTAAATGTCTAAGAAAGAAACATGCCAATCAGAATTTTAAACTAACAATTTTTTAAACTTCTTTGTTGTAGAATTTACTTTTATTCTACAATTTTGATCAAACTTTTAACTTGTACTCTGAATGCACCTATAATGCAAGCTAGATATGTATGACATTTTACAGTTAATTATTAGAGTAATTCACTCCATAGCTCATAAAAGTAATAATGCTATTAAAGAATAAAAGCCAGAAGACTGTGAAGCCATATTTATAACATGCCATTACAACTCTGCCACACAGATTGTCATCCAGATAAGCAAAAAACAAACAAAATAATCTTTCATAAAATGGAAATAACTCGGGCTTCCCCGGTGGCGCAGTGGTTGAGAGTCCGCCTGCTGATGCAGGGCACACGGGTTCGTGCCCCGGTCCGGGAAGATCCTACATGCCGCGGAGCGGCTGGACCCGTGAGCCATGGCCGCTGAGCCTGCGCGTCCGCTATTAGGTTTCAAACTGTTAGGTTACTCCATTGTATTTAAATGTTATCTTCTGTTGAATACTTTTCACAATTAATTCAAAATTCCTTGTCAAATTATTTATTCTATAACTCAATTAATAAAAATGTTTCAAATAAATTAATTGTATACTGAAAGAACACATCTAGAAACACTGAACTGCCATCCTGCTATCTGGCATTGTGAAGATAGGAAGTTTTCTGCTAAGGCTCGTGCTCAGCTCACAGAAGACAAAGACGAGTTTGCTTCAGCCTTGGGGCTGCAGGAGGGGCGGGGGGTGGCGGGGAGGGTTCCGGGTCACCCTGGTGTATGTACTAAGGTAACCTGTGCAGCTGGGGGCTGGCCATGTTCAGGCTCCCTGATACCTCCTAGGAGGGCAGCTACTTCAAGGCACGCAAGTTCCCCATCGACTGCCCTTACTCCCGACTGGCCTTTTGGTTCCCCCAAATCTACAATGTGGCTCCCCAACATCTACGAGAAGGGGAATGTGTGCATCTTCATCCTCTGGGCCGTGCCCCTACCCCGGTCGTGGAACCCCCAGCGGGGAGCTGCCCTCAGGGCGGTGGAATCCCACCCAGAATGTCAGAACCATCCTCATCTCTTTCCACAACGCACCCAACACCTTCCCACCCGCCAACGTGGGTGCCTCTGTGAGGTACAGGAAGTGGAAATGTTACCGACCAGAGTTCTCAGCCTTCCCCAATCAACAGCAATTGACCAGAGGGCCGGACGAGAAATCCAGGCAAGGCTTTATTGGGGCCCCAGCTGCAGCAGGGGGCAGGGAGAACAAACAACATGTTCTCTTGCTTGCTCGCTCCCGGAGGCGGAGGCGGGGCACGCTTGTTCCTTATATGGGGTGAGGGTAGGGGTGTGTCCAGGGGTAGGGCTGGAGGGGTGACTTAGGAGTTTTGCCCACCCCTCTAGTGGTGTTGTGTGTGCAGGGAGCATGCACAGGACTCTGTATTTGCTCCCGACACCCTATTTTTGCTCCAGCCTCTTCAAAAGTGGCAGTGGGGTTTTTTTTGGTCTCTTTGTATCTCTTGGGCCCAGAATTTGTCCATTGCACGCAGTTATTTTTAGTCCCATACAGTTTCTTTTTACTTTGTTGCTGGAGGAGACGTGTGTCCAGGTGCGAGCATTGCAGCACTGCAGCGGAGGGCCCCAGGTCCCAGCCTGCCTCAGAATGAGCGCAAAGGCGTGGAGCTGAGGCAGCGTAGCAAGCAGACATCTTCTGGAAGTGAGGCCTGACCGCCGGCGTGCAGCTGCCCACACGCTGGCGGAGGACCGAGTGAAGATTGAGGCCGCGGAGCTTGGCAGGGCTCGGACCTCTTCCAGGACTATGGCTACGACGACTTAGGAGGTCCAGGCATACAACTCTGGCCACAAGGAGTCCTGACACCGCGTACCCGCTAAATAAACGTACAGATTTTATGTCACCAGGCCCAGGCTGTGTGGGCTCCTGGGGAACCTCCTGACACCACGCCGAGACTACCTCACGAAAGGTTTGTGCTGTTCCCCTCCTTGGGTTGTTTTGTTTTAGCCCTCGCTTTTCTCATATTTGTTCTGGGTTTTTCTCTGCTTGGTGGTGGAGGGGCCGCCCTCAGGGCCGCACTTGTGCTGGGTATCCGGCTCGGGGCCTCCCAGGCGGAGCGGGACTGGGGTCAGCAGAGGCCTGAGGGACCCAGACCCTGGTCCTGTTCCTTTGGCTGGAACCAGAGACTCGGGGTTCCCATCTCGTGCGTGGAAGGATTAACTTGTGGTCACCTCTTCTGGTCTGCTTTGGTTTGTTTGGAATATAAGTAAAGCGACTTTATGAGGAAAAAAAGTCACCTCTACCAATGGGGCTTTGGAAGGAGAGGATATGGGAGGATATGACCCATGTTATTCAAATCTAATTGGCCAGGGTAAAGGAAATTAACTTTATTTACCAGTATACTTATTTTATCTTGTTGATTAAACCACAGTATACTAAATCACAGAATCGTCAATGTTGTTGCTTAGTTACAATGAATTTTCATTCTCAGTAATTCTTCAGCAGGTAGAAAAGGAAACTTTTACTTTTCCTGAGGTATTTTTCTCATTAAAACAGAGGGGGGGCTGTCAACGTCTCCTCTCGAATTCAACTCTGATTATCCCTTTATATTTTTTACCCCTTTATCCATTTATGTTTTTGTTTTTTCTCCAGTTAACTGCCTTGCTGCATTCTAAAGTTAGCTCTTCTAAACTTGAACTTCTTATGGCAAAATACTTTCTGGTAATCTGCCAATGTTTTCAGCACTGATATATGTCAGCTTTCAGGAGTTTTCAGTTTGTTGGCTTGTTTCTCTTCGAATTCATCTTCCTTCCCCCTTCCAGTAGTTCCTGTACTGCAAATTTCAGCTTGATTTTTTTTTTTTTTTTTTTTTTTTTACTGTGAAGGGAGCCATATTCCCTACTTAGCAGATAAATTAGAGAATTCCTTCATCCCCAGAAGCGGAAAGATCAAGGAACAGTCACAGGAGTCTGATCATCACCTAAACTTGCGGGCAAAAAAACTGAGCAGAAAGGAGCTTGCTGGTTCCATGAAATTTTATTCTTGCATACTCAATGAACCAAGAAGATGATTTAAAATTTACCCAACTAGGCTTTTTATTATTTTCAAAAGCTCTAGTTTAAAGTTTTGATAGAAGTTTCTTTAATTCACCCACAAACCACAAAATGGAATTTTGTAGTAGCAGCAGCAGAAACGAGAGCTCAGAGACTCTCATATTGTTTTGATGATGAAGTCAACAACTTGGCATATAGTCCATCACTACTGGACCTCCAGGACTGCATTAGATTTGCTCAGTATTTTTGTATAATCCTCAGACATGGCTAAGGTAGGTTATACTATGATAAAGTCCTAGCATGTGTAATATCCAGTTTGTTCTTTGCCATTGGTCTCATGGCATCTAAACCAGTTACTATATCCTTTTTTATAATTTATTCTAGCATTGAAGAACACATTTCCATTAGATACTATGTTTCTTATGTCTGAAGAACATTTTATCTTATTCAGTATTTAGAGGCAGCGTGGCATGGTTCAAAACCACTATGCCGAGTATTAGGGAACCTGGTTTCTTTTGTGAGCATTGTTTTATCTTGACTTATTTATTTTTATCATACTTTTTTATCATGTATTATTTAGGTTTTTTTGTTGTGAGGAATAGAAACCCCTCCTAGCTAATGTTGGCATAAAATAATTTCTTAGGATGGTATAGGGAAATATAAGGTTAGCTTACTTTAAAGGAAACTGGAGAAATCTAAATGATGAGAATTAGGGCAACTTTTGGAACCCTGGCAGTAACAACAGATATACAGTCTCATCAGGTGTTACTGCTGATCATTTTCATTTCTTCTTCCCTACCCCCACTACCACAGATTTCAGAGAGGATCTATGTTATTGGTCTAAATTGAAGAAAATGGAGGGAAACAGATTCTCTTGATTGATCTAACAGATTGTATTAATGAGAAAAGACCATTTCCCTAGAAGCAAAATTCAGGTGTTGTTAATGGAAGAACAAAAAAAAAAAGGAAAAAAGATGGCAAAATAACAAAATCCAAAAGGCTGTGGAAAAATTAACAAATGGTTCGCTCAGTCTTTATGCTTCCAAAGATATCAGCCCATATTGCTACAGTGAATTTTGTATGATATGTTAGAGAGGCAACATAATAATTCAACTTCATAATTATGTTTAAAATTGGGGCCTCTTTCCAACCCTTCTTTCTCTGCTTTGGGCCAGTCCCTCACTATCTTTACTAGCCTATTGTAGCTTCCTAAGAGACTGCATGGCATCTGGTTTTACATATCATCCTCCTAACTTCTCCTCCATAACTGTTAGAGTTATCTTTCTAGAATATAATTTTGTCTCTTGGAAACTGTTAGTAGCTTCAATATTGTCTATCAGGTACTTAATACCTGTTCTTATCACCATGCTGGGCAGAGTTAGATGCCTGTACTACTTAGCTGTTATAGCACTTTGTACATAGCTTAATTTGAGTTCTTGATTCACTGAATAATTATTGTAAAAGAGGGGAAAACATCTATGTGAAACAATAAACAAAATAAATTCTCTGGTGAACAGATGTAATCCTGGCTGTCCTGATAACTTCTGTTTTCTAAAGGCAATTCATATCTGTTAGAAAAGATCCAGATAGTTCCCTCTCACTATATGTGTTTAAAGGAAAAATACCAAAATTTCAAAACCTCTTTAGGTTCTCCTGGAGTGAACAGTCTTTGATTTAACAGGTCACTTAAATGAATTTGTATATATGCAAAACTGGCTTGAAGCTAATTTCTCTGCACTATAAAGTGACAAGTGATAGGGATTTTGAATATTCTGGTGTCAGCACTTGGGGAGAGGGATTTAGGGAGCCCTGAGAAATAGTGTGAAGAGGAAATATGAGAAAGATTTCCAGGGAAAGGAAGCTGTGTAACATGGAACTCCTTTTCTGTAGGGGAACCTCAATTTAAAAACAAAACAAACAAACAAACAAAAACAACCATTGAGATTTCCCAAGGATAGGAATTGCCAAAGGGCTTGTAAGAATAGTTGCATCCAGTATTTAAGTCATTTGCTCTTCTATGCATTTATAGTGGGCATTGTGCCCACCCTTCCCTGATTATGTAGCAATCATTTGGTTTAGATGGGATTAACCTTTCGTCCTCTTCCAAAAGTTATAGCAAATTGGTCTAAATAATAAGGTTATCCCATAATACCATTTACACAGTGATTAATTTGAAAGTAATCTAGTCAACACTTTTCCTGACACTTTCTGAGGTAAGTGGGTTAGTTTAGGAAAGATCCATGCAGTATAGTCTCAGGACTTTTTGTCTTATGGTTGTGAGAGCTGCCCTGGCTGTCCTACTGCATGTGAAGACATATAGCATCAGTTTCTGATGGTAGTTATCCTTTGACCACATGGGCAGCCATCCGTGGGAAGACTCTGACTGGGAATAATAGAGATGGAAAAATGGAAGGGAAAAGGTAAGTCTTTGATGTCTGAGTGAGTCATTAAGATCAAATGACCTGTACATTGGTCGTGAAGGCTGCCAAACATCTGGTCTTTCTAGTAAAATGACCCAAAAAATCTCAACTGTTAAACCAAACTCTTTTTTTTTTTTTTTTTTTTTTTTGCGGTATGCGGGCCTCTCACTGCTGTGGCCTCTCCCGTTGCGGAGCACAGGCTCCGGACGCGCAAGCTCAGCAGCCATGGCTCACGGGCCCAGCCACTCCAGGGCATGTAGGATCTTCCCGGACCGGGGCACGAACCCGTGTCTCCTGCATCGGCAGGCGGACTCTCAATGACTGCGCCACCAGGGAAG
Source organism: Phocoena phocoena (assembly GCF_963924675.1). Taxonomy (NCBI): domain Eukaryota; kingdom Metazoa; phylum Chordata; class Mammalia; order Artiodactyla; family Phocoenidae; genus Phocoena; species Phocoena phocoena. Next base: position 71,177,780 of record NC_089220.1, on the reverse strand, counting down.
CCCTAAACCAAACTCTTGATTCTCCCTCTTCCAAATATACTTCTCCTGTGATCTTGCTAATTTTATTAAATGCACCTCTATCCTCCCAGTTCTCCTCTTTCTCTTACCCACGTCTAATCCATTAGCAAATTTTGTCAGCTTTTCAATCGAAATATATCCAGAATTTCACCACTTATTATTTCCATCACTACTGCCCTGATCTAAACCCACATCATCTCTCTCCGGGATTATAGCCATAGCTTCCCAAATGCCTGTCTGCTTCCACTCTTGCCATCCTATTCTCTGTTCAGTTAACAGTCAGACCATACCAATCTCCTGGCATAAACTTCCACTATGAATAAAACCCCAAGTCCTTCTATTTGCCTAAGAAGCTCTGCTCATATGGAGAGAGTTATCTTTCAGACATTATATACTACTTTTTTCATCTGTCACTCTGTCCAAAACACACTGGCCTCCTTGCTTTACTTCAAACATGCCAAGTTTGGCATCTCTGCACTTGCTGTTCCTTCTGCCTAGAACCCCCGTCTTTCACATTCCACATGGCTCACTTCCTCAGTTCTTTCATATTTCTCATTAAATTCCACCTTTTCAGTGAGTTCTTCATTGACTCCCCTAACTAAAAGATGAACTGTATCTTGTGCCCTTTCTTTCTGTAATCTTCTCCCTAGTATGATCACTGCACATACATATTTATTTACTTGCCTATTATCTGTCTCCCCCAAGAAAAATTCATCTCCCTGAGAGCAGGGATATTTGACTATTTTTTAATTACTAATTCCCCAATGCCTGGACCCATAACTAAACTGTTTATTGAATGAATGAATAGTTTAAGACTGTTTGATATTTTTTTTCTTTTATTGATTACTACCGAAAATCCTAAGAGCTACAGTTCTGATTTAATACCCATTCACTATACCCATCTCTTTAGGAAACTAAGTTAAATATTAAGGTCTTGCATTTATGGGTGCTTTGGGAAATCTGAGATTAATGATCTGTATTCCCCTATTAGAGTGATTTGGTCACAAAAGATGAAACGTAAGTATGAAAATTTAACTGTTGCTTTGCAACCTCCTCAGGAGCTTCCCAGGTATATCTGATACTGGTCCCCTTACTCAGAGGGAAGGGAGAGACCAAAGAAAGAGGCAGACCACTTCAGATTGGTAGGGGGCAGGTTTAATAAGTAATGGAACTTACTTTCGAGGCTTGTCTTGGGTGGCCACAAGATGAATAGATTTTCCATACTCTCCCACAAGAATCTTAAAAGTTTATATACAGGCCTTAACTGGATTCAGTCACATATACCATCCAGATGGTCTTAACACTACATAACTATCTCAAGTGTGTGTTCTTGGGCAGCTTCTAGCCTGGGGAAGGCAAGCAGAACACACATTCCGGCACAGGGGAGGGAGTAAGGGGACCTCTGATTGTCCAGGTCTAGATCACAGGTCAGCCATTAGGTACATCCTCCGATGATCCACCCAACATCATAAAAGCAGGAAATTGGAGCAGAAGTTTAGTAGGAGAAACATGAACCTTCAGAGAAGTCAATAGATGAGAAAGAAGGCAATGATTTCCAACATATACATGATAGGAGCTTAAGTGAGTTCATTTTAAATATTAAGGAAGTGTGGTAACCCAAAGCTGGAGCAGTTGATATTTGAGTTATGTTATTTGCATGTATGATTTTCTCTTTGTACTGTGGACTTTTGGGGAGCAAGATCCTTCCATTTATCATTGCTTCAGTACTCAGAGAAGGTATTCCATAGATAGTTGTTGCATAAGTTAAATAGCATTGGAGAAGATCTCTAGAGTTGGTTATGACAGTAACTAGATGTTAGACATGTTATTTAGTCTGCGTTTACTAGGCCTTAGTACCTTCGTCTATTAAAACGAAAGTGCTGGACTTCATAATTAAGTTCTTTCCAACTATAAAATATTCTGTAATTTTATCTGCTTGTGTATGAGTGGAGACATGCACATACTTTCATCTAATGGAAATAAAGATATACTTCTTAAAAATTTCCTTTGCAAATATATTTTGGTTAATATAGCTGCCATCAATTTGGCTTATGAAATAGTGTTTTCAATGATCTTTTAGCATGATAGATTAACTTTTATGTTCCTAAAGCCATTTCCTCTGAATGCTGCTGAATTCACACTTCACTAATGGCAAGGATCTGATTAGAACTCATTTCATAGTGATTCTTTGACATTTTCAAACATAGAAACGTGTGTGCTTTTCTGAATAAAAGTCAGAACATATAAATTCTAAAAGTTACTACTAAGATTCAATCTAATATTGGATGATAGTTATGAAAGACTAAAATGTTGCAAAATAAGTGTCCCTTAAGTTTCCCCGTCCCTCCAATTTCTTTTACTCTCAGCTCCCATTGTCACTACACTGGGATCCACGGGAACGTTTTCTCCAGGCTTTGGTCTATCTCATCAGCCACTTTATCAGTTCCTCAATTTGGTAGAACTTAAAAGTAGAGTAGCTGACAATGTCTAATAGAGAGCATAGGCCAACAAGTCAGCCCACTGAGTGAGAGTCAAGGCAGAAACTTAAACCTGTCAACAGAGTCAGCATAGGAGGGGACAGAGACTTCCTGTGACTTCCAAGTGACACAGGCATTAGCGTTTTGTCCCCAGGTACCAAAATAATGGATCTGAAAGGTAACAAGGAAGCTCGGGGGAGCAACACAGGATCTTGACATTTTTGACTGGACCACTAGGTTCCATCATTAGGAAGTAATACTCAATTTCAGATCTGCTTAAATGATGGAGTTGGTGTTACTAGAAGATTTTTGCCCTTGGCTGGACTTAATTCAGAGACTAAACGATAGTCTTCTTCTACAGTGGGACCATTAGTGGAAGAAGCCAGAGAAAGTAAAAGCAGGAGGTGGAAGGAAGGGGCTAAAAAGTGCCTTCATTTTTAGAGAAAGGAACCAGTTAGGGAGATCCAAGAAGGAACAGTAAGAATAAGAGAAAACCCAGATGAGAATACATTGTTGAGGCTAAGGAATTAAGCAGTTTAATAAAGGGTATAATTAATTATACAGTGAATTTTCATCTTACTCAAGGGTTAGATTCTCAATTCATGACATAAGTTGAAAATGGCATAAAAAACTATTTTATAAAAGCTGTTATAAAGGTACCATATTAAATACTGACACACAATTTTTCTATAAAAATTTAACACAAGTTTTTCCCCCTAAATTGGAATAAATCCTTTCTTCCTTCTTTCCTTTCCAGTGCCATAAGACATAGTTGAATTTCATGAAGGGACCATGTTGAATGTAAAAGAGTTTTCAGTAGCTCACACTACGAGAGACCTATTGAGATGATAGCAGGTTCAAGTATCCCATCCCATGCCTGTTTTGGAGCAGAGGTTCATTGACTGGAATAGCACATAAATCTGCTTATGTTGTCATTTTCTTTCCTTTCATCAGGTGTGCCTTACTGTAATTTTAGAAGTTCAGTGTTTTATGATATGACATTCTTTCACGCTGAAGAGAGGTCAGGAAGAATAGGGACTGGGAAAAGGCTATTTTAGTGCCCATTAAGGGGATTATAACTGACCTCTGAGTGAACTTTATAGGTGATATTGAGGAATGGGAGTCGAATTTCAGAGCCACTTAAAAGGAAGCTTCTGAATTTGTTAGAAAAAGAGGCAATTATTGATGGATATTGTCAAGAGCTGTGTTTCTAAAACTTTGGTATGTGTAAAAAGTACCTGGAGAATTTTTCTAAAAATGCAGATTCCAGACCTCATTCCAGACCTTGATATTATTGAATTCTGATTCAATAATATCAAGGTGGAGACAAAAAAAGAGAACTTTAAATAAGTAAAAGATGTTTTGGATGCTGCTGTCTTCAGATCACGTGTTGAAGTACTCAGGTCCTAGAAGGGGAGAGGAGAAGGAAAGACAAAGATTGGGGTTAGCTTTGAGAAGGAAAGAGGTGTATTCTTTTGTGTGTGTGCGGTACGCGGGCCTCTCACTGCTGTGGCCTCTCCCCTTGCGGAGCACGGGCTCCGGACGCGCAGGCTCAGCGGCCATGGCCCACGGGCCCAGCCGCCATGGCCCACGGGCCCAGCCGCTCTGCGGCATGTGGGATCCTCCCAGACAGGGGCACGAACCCGTGTCCCCTGCATTGGCAGGCGGACTCTGAACCACTGCACCACCAGGGAAGCCCAAAGAGGTGTATTTTTTCCTGAGGGGTAAAGGAATATAAGTATTTGAGTATCAAGAAAGAACTAAATTGAGGTGGAATAAAGATAGTAATTTAATTTGAAGGCTATAAGATGATCTTTCAGGAGGAAAGGAAGGGGAGAGGAGAGAGGCCAGAAGAAGTTTGGAAAGCATGGAAAAGCTTTGAAATAGCTCTTAGAGCTGAGTGACTGTGACAAGGCTCTGAAGCTGTTTGGGCTGCCATGATTTCTTCATTAAATGATATTGAGCATCATGAGTTTTGAGACCCTCTCCGGCTATAAACAATTTTATGATTCTTCTGCAGAAGTGATCTCAGACTTTTGTCTGCATATCATCTCTGAGGAAAATGATGTACCCCTATCTATAACAGTTATTATAGCAGGTGTTTTCCATAGTGGGGGGCAGATCCTCCAAAGACAGTATATTTTCATCTTAAGGAAAAATGCTTTTGACTACAATCTGTCTCCTCTCTAACTTCCCTCCTGATCCTAAGAATTGTTTTCATAGGGAATGAACAATAAATCAAAGATGAAATTGATAAACAGCAGTGATTCTCAGTTTAAATTTAAGCAGTATAAATTTTTGGAAAACTGGGTCTTCAAGAGTCTATGACATTTTCCTATTTCAGGAAGAAAATCCATTAGTAATTTGGAAGCCAGAGTCAAAGATTTACTTCTAAATACTATCATTCGTTTTCTCCTTATACTGTTGCATTTCCATTATAGACATTCTTTTTCCTGTCAAGTTATCCTTTAACTAGACTAGTTGGTCTTATTGAAATGACCTGGGATCTTGGGAAACTAGTTTTACAGCATACGTGATATTCCCTCTTGCACAGAGATGAAGAGATTCAGGCAAGATTTTGGAGGACAGTAAGGCTAAAGAGATTGTAATGCATTCTACTTTTAGCTTAGCTATGGTAAGAGTTCCCTCTCAGATCTGAAGCCAAAGAGTAGGCTAAAATGTACAAATATAAAGCTAATATTTATTGAATGTTTATTGTGAGTCAGGGTACTACTATCGAAAGAGAGTGCCCAGGAAGGTGCCCTTGGGCATAGAATGTTAATTTTATATGTCAACTTAGCTGGGTCATGGTACCCAATTTTTGATCAAATATCTGTCTAGATGTTGCTGTGAGGGCATTTTTAAAGATGTGATTAATATATATATCAGTAGACTTTGAGTAAAGCAGATCACTCTTCATTATGTGGCTGGACCTTATCCAGTCAGTTGAAGGCCTTAAGAGAAAAGACTGAGATCCCCTGAAGAAAAAGAAATTTTGCTTCTAGACTACCTTTGAACTCAAGATTGCAAGGTCTTTTATTGCCAGAATTTCCAGCCTGACTGCCTAACCTGTGAATCTCAGACTTGCTAGCCCCCATAATCACATGAGCTAATTGCTTAAAATCTCTCACTCATTCTCTGTATGTGTGTGTTCTGTTTCTCTGAGGGAGTCTGGAGAACACTAATACAGAAGGAAATTGGTGAAACTTAGGTTCTTCCTAATGGTTCAATGGCTTTACCTATTTTGAATGAAGAACATAGTTAAGACTCAATGAATGCTACAGACTCTCTATCCAGGAAAATATGTATACAGGCACATACATATAAAATTTTGCATACATATGAAAGGTACCCAGGGATTAAGAACCCTTGTCTGGGTTTAGATGTCAAACTGATTTCTTTCTGAGTAAAATACGATGAGACCTTCTTGGTTTACGCAGGTTGCAGGAAGGAATCAAAGGCCAAAAATATGGTGGGCAGACAAGAGATATGATTTGTGTTCTAAATTTTCTGAAAGAGCCTGAGACCAAAAAAAATGCTTCTGTTTGATGTGCTTTTGAAGGCCACTAAAACTGCAGAATGTACATATGCCCTGAGGTAGTTTGCTTTACCAATATAGGGTCGGAAGCCAAAAAGTTAATGGGCAGAGAGGGCTCCTGTATGACTGTTGAATTGGCACAATGATTTTATCAAATATACTCAGAAACCCAACTACTGGAGGGAAAACAGAAAATAAGTAGAAAGGATATGATTCCAGACAGGCACTGATTTTTAATCACAAACTATCAATGGAGGATTGTTTAAATTCCTACCAGAATCTAGAATATGTTTGTTACTTATTATTATATGAAAAATTCTTATTTCCAGAAGGTTTCATGGATATTTTACAATGAATTTTAGAGGGTTGATGTTCAAAGTGCTACTTTCTCAAGCAACTATCTGTGACCCATATATATGAGCAAAAAGTGGCTGCCAGGGACTAGTACAAAGAAGGCTGAAATTCTGCATAAGTTAGTGAAAATTAAATAGAATATAACTTTACAAAATAAAGCAGCACAAAATAGGGTACTATATGTTGAATTTAAAACATCAGAGACCATCAGTTAACTTGTTTTGCCAGGTTAACTCATTTTTTACATATTAGAAAAAGCTTGTTATGTTATCTCTATGCATATATTTAAAACTTTTCATTGAATCATTGCAATATAATTTAATGCTACAATGGTACCAAAAAGATTCAGACCCCTGCATGCCAAGAATTGTAAACTGTGAAAGGGAGAATACTGTTATAGCATGTTTGCATGTTTTTGCACTCAGTTAAATGCCAGGCAAGGCTCAGGCATACCTGCTGGTGCAGACTCGAATCACAGGGTGGTATTTTTTTGTGCAGTGGCAAATAATGTTATAACAAATTATGTGTATAACATGGTGTGATGATTAATTTTGTGATTAACTTGACTGGGCCACAGGGTGCACAGATATTTAGTCAGGCATTCTCCTGGGTGTTTCTGTGAGGGTGTTTTTGGATGAGATTACACTTAAATGGGCAGACTGAGTAAAGCAGAATACCCTCTATAATGTGAGTGGGTCTCATTCAATCAGCTGAAAGCCTGACTCAAACTGAAACATCAGCTCTTCCAGGGTGTTTAGCCAGCCTGTCTTCAGAATGGAACCTACACTATTAGCTCTCCTGGGTTTCAAGCTTGCCAACTCACCCTACAGATATTTGGACTTGTCAGTCTCCATAATCTCAGGAACTAGTTCCTTATAATCTATCTCTATCTGTTCCTATAAATTATCCTACTGATTCCAGTTTTCTGGAGAACTCTAATACAAATAGTATTCAAAGAGTTTTAGCACTTACTTAAAATTTTTGATTCTTCTGTAACTGTTCATAATAGTGTTATTATAAGCTTTGCATTCTTGTATAACTTTTACATTTATAAATATTATTTTTTCAAATGTATTAAAATTACTCTTGAAACTAAAATTATTGGTAAAAAATGAAAAGTTTGGAAACAGTCTGGTGATGAGATTGATCTGGTTTAAGATGAAATATAAGATGAATCTTACATTAAGATTATTCAACTGATGTCATCCACCTTAACAAAAACAGAAAAAGAAAACATTATGCCAGAAATTCTTCTATAAAATCACTACAAATTTAAAGACTTAGAAACTTCTTGTCATAGAAAATATGACAAGAAAGTTAAAGAGAAGTTATTTTTGTTTGGGATGATTTTTGTGGCAATTAAAATTACTCAAATCCTCAGTGTGTTTATGCAGTGAATTCTGAAAAGAGTTCCACAGTCTCTGCCAAGTTACAACATCATTTGAAACAAAACAAAGTGAACATAAAAATAAGGCTTTCAAATTCTTTCGGAATAAATGAAACAGCTTAATGCTATCAAAAACGCATGCAAACACAATTTGAATCTTATGCTGAAAATGCACTTATTAAGTGACATTCTATTATATTGCAACAATTAGATTAGTAGGGAGCTAGGAAAATACTATTAGTACACTGTCTGAAAATAAAGCTGAGAGAATACAAGAATGTGCATACAAGTTACCTGACTAATTAGCTTATAGGCTGACATAACATGAAATCTTTACAATTCAACTGGACAAGAGAAAAATATTTTAGAGCTCCCCGTTTGCTTGTTTTTGTGCTGTATGTGAATATAGAGCATTTATTACTTTATAAGTCACTTGACACCGAGAGAAGAAATTTGTTTTGAAATTTTGAGGGAAAATTTAACAAAAATTAGCACGTTATCTGAACTTTAAAAAATGACAACTGAGTATTTCATTATAAAGTTTTAAATTTCTTTCGGCCCATTTATCCACACTCTTTAAAAATTAACACAGCTTTAATTATATGCCATGCTTTAAGCTAATTGATTTGTAAATCTCATCTTAACATCCTATCAGGTAGACATGATTACTATTTCTAATTTACATCTCAAGAAAAAGGTTTAAAGAGGTCAAGGTGAAAACGGTAATTAAATAAGGGAGGCAGAACTCTAGTCCCTGGCCTTTCAGACTTCAAACGTTATGCTCTTAAGTATTATTATATTATACCTTGTAATAATTCAACTCATGCTCTTAAGTACTATTATATTATACCTTGTAATAATTCAACTTTGAAATTTCCTATGAATCCTCTTTCATATTTACGGATTACTCATGATCAAGTGTGTCATGAGATTGCAAGGCAGGCCATTCAAAGCTGTTACATTTAGAAACTAATTTTCTATGTGAATCAGGATTTTCTTATAATTGTTAACCAAAATAAAATTTAGAAATTAATTGAATATTGAGATTGAAGCTACTATGAATCATTCATAACTGTAATTTAAAAATTTCCAGGAACACTATCATTGTTCTTATTTAATTGTTTTATATTAACTAGTTTAAGTTTAAACTAACAAAGTATGGTTATACTGAAGTTTAATGTTTTCATTTCTTATTCTTTTCTTTACTGAGATTCAGCTAATATTTGATTTATAAAAATCACAGATTTTATACAACTCAAACATTTATAGTTATGTCAAAATCTGTATTGTCTTATTTTCATGACAAAACTGGTATACAACCAAAAACCATCTCAAGTCCAGGTCTTCAGATTGAATCCTGGATTCTTATCAGTGAGCCATGCTGTTTACAGATAACATCATCTCAGTACATCAAGAAATTTAAATAATCAAAATTTTAAAAAGAAACCAAAGTAAAGAAAATCAGTAGTGTTTTCAAGAAAAAGTGAACTTCCAGTTCATCAGTAAGAGTATATGAATTATTCATTAGTTAGTAATTTACTGAGTTAACAAAAATAAGATTTTTCATACTGGTTTTTATTTATTTTAACTTCCTGTCAAATATATATATATATATATATATATACACACACACACACACATATACACACACATATATACACACACACACATATATATACTGTATTTCAGTTTTGCTGAAATCATATAGCTAGATAAAACTATAAAACATTTTTCCATGTTAGATAGATTATTTTTATGAAATTATCTTTACCTATCTATTATGCATGTGCCATTTTTTCTGTAGGACTAAATCAATCTCTACTTCAAAAATATCTTCATTTTTATAATCTATACTTTTACAACAATAGTATTTGGAATTTTATACTTTTGAAAGAAATTATTTTCTTGTCTTTCAATCACACAGAGTATAAAACATTTTATAAACTCTTAAAAAATTTTAATCATTAGCAGGTTATCAAAATAAAACAATTCTCAACTAGTAGTAGGTATCAAATCCAAACAGCAAAATAAATACAATTACTTTTTTTTTATCTTGCTAATGCTGCATGGCCAATTTCACATTCATCTGTCAGAATTAGCTGTGACCAAAATATGCAGAGCATCAATTTGCAATGGCTTGTAAATGTAGGCCTACATGTTGTGGGATTAATATTTTTCATGCACAGCAAATCAGAACAAACATTTTCTTCAGTCATGTCAGACCTTGACACTGTCATATTTGCATGTCCTTCATAATCAAGACCAAGAAATTCAAAGTTTGTGAAAAAAAAAAAAGACTTGATAAATGACAGAAGCTGACAAGCACCAGGTTTAGATATCATTTTAGTGATTCCAAATTTATTACCTATGTGAAAAACATGTCTTGAAATATGCAAGTTAGTGGATCCCAAATTACAGTTTTTAGTGATGTAATGGTATTGTATGCATGTCCTTTGAAATAATAAGGAAAATGAATACAGTTTCCTCTTTCCCTACCTTAATGGTTAACAATTCAGGCATTTGGTAATATTTACTATAGCTTAAGCATTTATTAATAATGAAAATTCAGTAAAGATACCTGCTTTGAGCAAGCAAAAAAGTGTGGAAAGAGGGTATCTTGGGACCAGATAGGCTTATTAGCTAGATGACTTTTTGAGAAGTTTGTTAAACCTTGAGTGGCAGTCTTTTTCATCTGAAATATGAGGATATTAAGAGCTACCTCACATGTTTGGTGGGGATTACATTTTAAATCAATGTAAAATTAACTGGTACAGTCTGCTTGACAGTAAGGTACTCAGTAAACATTTCTTCTCTGTCCTCATTTTATCAATGTTTTCTCTCAAAAATGATATAGAACTGCATTGTCCAATATGGCAACCACCAGCCAAATGATGCTGTTGAGCACTTGAAGTGTGGCTGCTCTGAACTGAGATGTGATATAAGTGTAAAGTACACACCAGATTTTGAAGTCTATCATGAGAAAAAGTGCAAGATACCATATTTAATAATTATTTATACTGATTACATGTTGAAATGGTATTATTTTAGATGTATTAGGGTACATAAATATATTATTAACCTAATTTCATCTGCTTTTTATTTTATGCACAAAAATTTAAATTACATATGTACTTGTGTCTCACATTATAGCTCTAATGAATAGTGCTGATCTAGAAATGAGAAGATTCAAGAAAGCCAAGATTCTTTTAAAATTCTTACTCCATAAAAGGTTTTACTGTGTTTTCATACTTTTAGAGCCCTTGTAGAGAGGAATTATATTTTATTACAATCTTGTAAAAAGCAAATTATAACAGCTGGCAAACATTTTTGATTAGTCTCCTTAGATTTACAATGTGAAAAGGAGTTTTTCCTGATTTGTCTACTATATTTTTAAAAATTGGAATAAAGTAAAAGAAATTATATTGTAATTCCTGTTCTTTCTGCCTTGCACATAATGACTGCATTGGGCAATACTCAAGCATATTCCTTACAGCTAATGGAGCCAAGTGTCTTCCTGAACTACCTAAGGTTTACTGACATCTTGACCAGCCAAATTCCTTAACCTAGCCAGGGTCTTAGCCAATTTCTCAAAAGGTTGAGAGAGTGGCAAGAAGAACTGCTAACATTAGCTACTCTGACCAACTTCTCCACGCTGTAATAAAGCATACTATCTAAAAGGCAAGTCTGAGCATGTCTTTTCCCTTAAAATCTTCAATAACTCCATGTAGGTTTTAAGAGGGAGTTAGAAGTCTACTTACTTTTTTTTTTTTTTTGCGGTACGCGGGCCTCTCACTGTTGTGGCCTCTCCCGTTGCGGAGCACAGACTCCGGACCCGCAGGCTCAGTGGCCATGGCTCACGGGCCCAGCCACTCCGCGGCATGTGGGATCTTCCCCGACCGGGGCACAAACCCGTGTCCCCTGCATCGGCAGGCGGACTCTCAACCACTGCGCCACCAGGGAAGCCCCAGAAGTCTACTTTCTCGACCAGAAGTTTCCACTGCTGCGTACAAAGCTGTTTTCTCTCCCTGTCACTATAAATGTGTAGAGTACTACAGGGGTAAGTGTTCTACTCTTCTGTACATCTGCTATAGGGCATGCAGTCTAGCCACACCCAGCCTAGGCACATTTCTTCTGGGATAACAGAGCTTGGGGAAAATGTTTGCTTTGCTATTCCTCTGCTTGCAAGTACTTTGTTTTCCCCAAAACACTCTTATTCTTTGCATCTGTCCTTCTAGAATTAATATTACAGTGGAGAGCCAGATAATAAATATTTTAAATACATAGAATATTAGTATCAACTGCTAAGGAAAAATGAATATTGAAAAGGATGTATGCATTATGGAGCTTTGGATGTAAATGGGACGGCCATAGAAGGCCTCATGGTGGAAGTGACGTGAGAAAAGATATGATGCAAGTCTGTTTCTGTGTTGCTGTATACTTTCATTTATTTTATTTTTTAGATTCCACATGAAAGTGATGTCATACAGTATGTGTCTTTCTCTGTCTGACTTATTTCACTAAGCATAATGTTTTCTAGATCCATCCATATTGCTGAAAATGGCAAAATTTCATTCTTTTTATGGCAGAGTAATATTCCATTGTGTGTGTGTGGGTGTGTGTGTGTGTACACATACATACCACATCTTCTTTATCCATTCATCTGTTGATGTACAGTAGGTTGCTTCCATATCTTGGCTATTGTAAATAGTGCTGCTAAGAATATTGGGGTGAATGTATTTTTTCAAATTAGTGTTTTCAGTTTTTTTTCAGATACATAACCAAGAGTGGAATTGCTGGATCATATGGTAGTTCTGTTTTCAGTTTTTGAGGAACCTCTGTAATGTTTTTCATAGTGGCTGCAACAATTTACATTCCCACCAACAGTGTGCAAGTGTACCCCTTTCTCCACATCCTCACCAACATTTATTATTGTAGACTTTTTGATGGTAGCCATTCTGACAGGTGTGAAGTGATAGCTCATTGTAGTTTTGATTTGCATTTCTCTAATAATTAGTGATATCGAGCATATTTTCATGTGCCTGTTAGCCATCTGCATGTCTTCTCTGGAAAAATGTCTATTCAGGTCTTTTGCTCAGTTTTTGATTGGGTTGTTTGTTTTTTTGATGTTAAGCTGTATAAGCTGTTTATATATTCTGGATATTAACCCTTGGCAGTCATATTGTTTGCAAATATTTTCTCCCAATTTGTAGGTTGTCTTTTTGTCTTGTCATTGGTTTCCTTTGCTGTGCAAAAGTTTTTAAGTTTAATTAGGTCCCATTTTTTATTTTTGCTTTTATTTCTTTTGCCTTAGGAGATGGACCAAAAAAATAATGCTATTATTTATGTCAAAGAGTTCTGCTTAAGTTCTCTTCTAGGAGTTTTATGGTTTTAGGACTTACATTTGTGTCTTTAATCCACTTTGAGTATATTTTTGTATATGGTGTTAGAGAATGTTTTAGTCTCAATCCTTTACATGTAGCTGGCCAGTTTTCCCAGCACCACTTATCAAAGAGACTGTCTTTTCTTCATTGTATATTCTTGCCTTCTTTGTTGATGATTAATTGAACATCAGTGTGTGGATTTATTTCTGGGCTGTCCTGTTGATCTATGTGTTTGTTTTTGTGCCAGTACCTTACTGTTTTGATTACTGTAGCTTTGTAGCATACTCTGAATTCTGGGAAGATGATACCTCCAGCTTTGTTTTGTTTTCTCAAGATTGCTTTGACAATTTGGTATCTTTGTGGCTCCATATGAGTTTTAGGATTATTTGTTCTAGTTCTGTGAAAAATGTCTTGGGTATTTTGATAGGGACTGCATTAAATCTGTAGATTGCTTTGGGTAGTATGGCCATTTTAACAATATTAATTCTTCCAATCCAAGAGTATGGGGTTATCTTTCCATTTATTTGTATCATCTTCAGTTTCCTTCATCAGTGTTTTATAGTTTTTAGACTACAGGTCTTTCACCTCCTTGGTTAAGTTTATTCCTAGTTATTTTATTCTTTTGGATGAAGTTTTTTTTTTTTTACATTCTCTTTCTGATAGTTTATTATTAGCATGTAGAAAAGCAACACATTTCTGTGTATTAATCTTTTATCCTGCAACTCTCTGGAATTCATTTATTAGTTCTAATAGTTTTTGCACAGGTACTTTAGGGTTTTCTATATAAGGTACCATGTCATCTGCAAATAGTGACAGTTTTACTACTTCCCTTCTAATTTGGATGCCTTTTATTTTTTTCTCTTGTCTGATTGCTGTTGCTAAGACTTCCAATACTGTGTTGAGTAGAAGTGGCAAGAGTGGCATCCTTTTTCTTGTTCCTGAATTTAAAGAAAAGGCTGTCAGCTTTTCACTGTTGAGTATGATGTTAGCTGTGGGTTTGTCATAAATGGTCTTTATTATGTTGAGTTATGTTCCCTCTATTCCTACTTTGTTGAGAGTTTTAATCATGAATGGATGTTGAATTTTGTCAAATGCTTTTTCTGAGTCTATTGAAATGATCATGTGATTTTTATCCTTCCTTTTGTTAATGTGGTGGATCACATTGATTGATTTGCAAATATTGAACCATCTTTGAGTACCTGGAATAAATCCAGCTTGATCATGGTGTATGATCCTTTTTATATATTGTTAGATTGGGTTTGCTAATGTTTTGTTGAGGAATTTTGCATCTGTATTCATCAAAGATACTGGTCTGTAATTTTTGTTCTTATTGTTGTCTTTGATTTTGGTATCAGGGTAATGGTGGCCTTGTAGAATGAATTCGGGAGTGTTCCATCCTCTTCAGTTTTTGAAATAGTTTGATAAAGATAGGTATTAGCTGTTGTTTATATGTTCGGCAGCATTCTCCTGTCATCTGAGTTTGAACTTTTCTTTGCTGGGAATTTTTTTTTTTTTAATCACAAATTCAATTTTGTTACTAGTGATTGGTCTGTGCAAATTGTCTGTTTCTCCTTGATTCAGTCTTGGCAGGTTTATGTTTCTAGAAATTTGTGCATTTCTTCTAGGTTGCCCAGTTTGTTGGCATATAACTTCATGGCATTCTCTTATGATTTTTTGTATCTCTGTGGCATTGGTTGTTATTTCTTCTCTTTCATTTCTTATTTTGTTTATTTAGATCCTTGTCTCTTTTCTTCTTGGTGAATCTGTCTAAAGGTTTATCAGTTTTACTTACCTTTTCAAAAAAACCAGCTCTTGTTTTCATTCATCTATTCTACTGTATTTTCATCTCTATGTTATTTATTTCCTCTCTGATCTTTCGTATTTCCTTTCTTCTCCTGACTTTGGGCTTTGTTTGTTCTTTTTCTTTAGGAGGTAGGTTAGGTTGTTCATTTTAGATTTTTCTTGTTTTATGAGAAAGGCTTGTATTGCTATAAACTTCCCTCTTAGGAACTTAAACTTTTTCTGTATCCCATAGATTTTGCAAAATTATGTTTCCATTTTCATTAATCTCGAGGTATTTTCTGATATCCTCTGATTTCTTCAGTGACCCACTGAGGTTTTAGTAACATGCTGTTTAATTGCCACGTTCTTTTCCCATTTTTCTTTCTGTAATTGATTTCTAGTTTCATACCATTGTTGCTGGAAAAAATGCTTGATATAATTTCTGTCTTCTTAAATTTGTTGAGTCTTCTTTTGTGGCCTAGATGTGATCTATCCTGGAGAATGTTCCATGTGTACTTGAAAAGAATGTGTATTCTGCTGTTTTGGGATGTAGTGTCCTATAGATATGTGTTAAGTCCAACGGTCTGTTGTGTCATTTAAGACCACAGTTGCCTTATTGATTTTCTGTCTGAATGATCTGTCTATTGATGTAAGTTGGGTGTTAAAATTTCCTAACATTATTTTATTATTGTCAATGTCTCCCTTTATGTCTGTTAGTATTTGCTTTATATATTTAGGTGTTCCCATATTGGGTGCACCTATTTTAATGAGTGTAATATACTCTTGTGTTGATCCCTTTTTCATTATAATGCCCTTCTTCGTCTTTTATTATAGCCTTTACATTAAAGTCTACTTTGCCTGATATGAATATTACTACCTCCACTTTCTTGTAGTTTCGTTTGTATGAAATATCTTTTTCCATCCCCTCACTTTCAGTCTCTTGTGTCTTTCTGAAGTGAGTCTCTGTAGGCAACATATAGAAGTGTCTTTTTCTTTTTCTTTTTATACAGTCTGCCACCCAGTGTCATTTTTTTTTGCAGTATGTGGGCCTCTCACTGTTGTGGCCTCTCCCGTTGTGGAGCACAGGCTCTGGACGTGCAGGCTCAGCGGCCATGATTCATGGGCTCAGCCGCTCTGCGGCATGTAGGACCCTCCCAGACCGGGGCACGAACCCGTGTCCCCTGCATCGGCAGGCGGACTCTCAACCACTGCGCCACCAGGGAAGCCCCACCCTATGTCTTTTGATTGAAGCATTTCGTCCATTGATGTTCAAAGTAATTATTGACAGGTACACACTTATTGCTTTTTATTACTTGTTTTCCAGTTGTTTTTGTAGTTCTTCTCTGTTCATTTATTCTTCTCTTTGTTTCTTCCCTTGTGGTTTGATGATTTTCTTTAGTAGTATGCTAGTGTTCCTTTCTTCTTAGTTTTTGTATATCTATTATAGGTTTTTGATTTGGCATTACTATGAGGTTCATATATGTTGACCTATAACTGTCTACTTGTTTTAAACTGGTAGACATTTAAGTTCAAACACATTCTAAAAGATCTATGTTTTTAGTTCCCTTCCCCCACATTTTGTGTTTTCAAAGTCAGATTGTACATCTTCATGTTTATTCCCTAATTTTTATTGTAGTTATAGTTGTTTTTACAGTTTTTTGCTTTTAATATTTGTTCCAGAATATTTAAATGACTGATCCTCACTCCTTACTATATATTTGCCTTTCCTAGTGGGATTTTCCCTTTTCTATGTATTCTTCTTTAACATTTAGTGAAGATCCTTTAGCATTTCTTTTATAGCAGGTTTAGTATTGATGCCTTTTATTTTCAGCTTGTTTGAGAAGTTCTTTATCACTACCTTTGTTCTAAAGGATAACCTTTCTGGGTAGAGTGTCCCAGGTTACAGGCTTTTCCCTTTCAGCACTTTGAATATATCATGCCACTCCCTTCTGACCTGCAGAGTTTCTCACCTGATAGACTTATGGGGATACCCTTGTATATGACTAAAGTTGTTCTTTTTTTTCTTGCTGTCTTTAGAATTCTGTCTTTAACTTTTGTAATTTTGATTATGATATGTCTTTCCTTTTAATTTAATTTTTTTAATACAGCAGATTCTTATTAGTTATCTATTTTATACATATTAGGGTATATATGTCAATCCCAATCTCCCAATTCATCCCACCACCACCACCCCGCTCCTGCTTTCCCCGCTTTGTGTCCATATGTTTGTTCTCTACACCTGTGTCTCTATTTCTGCCTTGCAAACCAGTTCATCTGTACCATATTTATAGATTCCACATATATGCGTTAATATACGATATTTGTTTTCTCTTTCTGACTTCACTCTGTATGACAGTCTCCAGGTCCATCCACGTCTCTACAAATGACCCAATTTCATTCCTTTTTATGGCTGAGTAATATTCCATTGTAGATATGTACCACATCTTCTTTATCCATTCGTCTGTCGATGGGCATTTAGGTTGCTTCCTTGACCTGGCTATTGTAAAGAGTGCTGAAATGAACATTGGAGTGCATGTGTCTTTTTGAATTATGGTTTTCTCTGGATATATGCCCAGTAGTCAGATTGCTGGGTCATATGGTAACTCTATTTTTAGTTTTTTAAGGAACTTCCATACTGTTCTCCATAGTGGCTGTATCAATTTATAATCCCACTAACAGTGCAAGAGGGTTCCCTTTTCTCCACACCCTCTTGAACACTTGTTGTTTGTAGAATTTCTGATGATGCCCATTCTAACCAGTGTGAGGTGATACCTCATTGTAGTTTTATATGCATTTCTCTAATAATTAGTGATGTTGAGCAGCCTTTCATGTGCCTCTTGGCCATCCGTATGTCTTTGGAGAAATGTCTATTTAGATCTTCTGCCCATTTTTTGAATGGGTTGTTTGTTTTTTTGATATTGAGCTGCATTAGCTGTTTATATATTTTAGAGATTAATCCTTTGTCCATTGATTCATTTGCAAATATTTTCTCCCATTCTGAGGGTTGTTTTTTTGTCTTGTTTATGGTTTCCTTTGCTGTGCAAAAGCTTTGAAGTTTCATTAGGTCCTATTTGTTTATTTTTGTTTTTATTTCCATTACTCTAGGAGGTGGATCAAAAAAGACCTTGCTGTGATTTATGTCAAAGAGTGTTCTTCCTATGTTTTCCTCTAAGTGTTTTATAGTGTCCGGTCTTACATTTAGGTCTCAAATCCATTTTGAGTTTATTTTTGTGTATGGTGTTACGGAGTGTTCTAATTTCATTCTTTTACATGTAGCTGTCCAGTTTTCCCAGCACCACTCATTGAAGAGACTGTCTTTTCTCCGTTGTATATGCTTGCCTCCTTTGTCATAGATTAGTTGACCATAGGTGCGTGGGTTTATCTCTGGGCTTTCTATCCTGTTCCATTGAGCTATATTTCTGTTTTTGTGTCAGTAACATATTGACATGATTACTGTAGCTTTGTAGTATAGTCTGAAGTCAGGGAGCCTGAGTCCTCCAGCTCCGTTTTTCTCTCTCAAAATGGCTTTGGCTATTTGGAGTCTTTTGTGTCTCCCTACAGATTTTCAATTTTTTGGTTCTATTTCTGTAAAAAATGCCATTGGTAATTTGATAGGGGTTGCACTGAATCTGTAAATTGCTTTGGGTAGTATAGTCATTTTCACAATATTGCTTCTTCCAATCCAAGAACATGGTATATCTCTCCATCTGTTTGTGTCATCTTTGATTTCTTTCATCAGTGTCTTATAGTTTACTGAGTACAGGTCGTTTGCCTCCTTAGATGGGTTTGTTCCTAGGTATTTTTTTTCTTCTGTTGCAGTGGTGAATGGGATTGTTCCCTTAATTTCTCTTTCAGATCTTTTGTTGTTAGTCTATAGGAATTCAAGAGATTTCTGTGCATTAATTTTGTATCCTGCAACTTTATCAGATTCACTGATTAGCTCTAGTAGTTTTCTAGTGGCATCTTTAGGATTTTCTAAGTATAGTATTAGGACATTTGCAAACAGTGACAGCTTTACTTCTTTTCCAATTTGGACTCCTTTTATTTCTTTTTCTTCTCTGATTGCTGTGGCTAAGACTTCCCAAACTGTTGAATAATAGTGGCGAGATTGGACAACCTTGTCTTGTTCCTGATCTTAGAGGAAATGCTTTCAGTTTTTCAACATTGAGAATCATGTTTGCTATGGGGTTGTCATATATGACTTTTATTATGTTGAGGTAGGTTGCCTCTAGGCCCACTTTCTGGAGACTTTTTATCATAAATGAGTGTTGAATTTTGTCAAAAGCTTTTGCTGCATCTATTGAGACGATCATTTGGTTTTTCTTCTTCAATTTGTTAATATGGGGTTTCATATTGATTGATTTGTGTATACTGAAGAATCCTTGCATCCCTGGGATAAATCCCACTTGATCATGGTGTATGATCCTTTTAATGTGTTGTTGGATTCCGTTTGCTAGGATTTTGTTGAGGATTTTTGCATCTATATTAATCAGTGATATTGGTCTGTAATTTTCTTTTTTTGTAGTATCTTTGTCTGGTTTTGGTATCAGGGTGATGGTGGCCTTGTAGAATGAGCGTTCCTTCCTCTGCAGTTTTTTGGAAGAATTTGAGAAGGATGGGTGTTAGCTGTTCTCTAAATGTTTGATAGAATTCACCTGTGAAGCCATCTGGTCCTGGACTTTTGTTTGTTGGAAGATTTTTAATTACAGTTTCAATTTCATTACTTGTGATTGGTCTGTTCATACTTTCTATTTCCTCCCAGTTCAGTCATGGAAGGTTATACCTTTCTGAGAATTTGTCCATTTCTTCCAGGTTGTCCATTTTATTGGCATAGAGTTGTTTGCAGTAGTCTCTTACGATTCTTTGTATTTCTGTGGTGTCTGTTGTAACTTCTTTTTCATTTCTAATTTTATTGATTTTAGTCCTCTTCCTCTTTTTCTTGATGGTATCAATTTTGTTTGTCTTCTCAAAGAACCAGCTTTTAGTTTTATTGATCTTTGCTATTGTTTTCTTTGTTTGTATTTCATTTATTTCTGCTTTGATCTTTGTTTTCTTTCCTTCTACTAAGTTTGGGTTTTGTTAGTTCTTCTTTCTCTAGTTCCGTCAGGTGTAGGGTAGATTGTTTTCTTGAGATGTTTCTTGTTTCTTGAGGTAGGCTTGTATTGCTATAAACTTCCCTCTTAGACTGGTTTTGCTGCATCCCATAGGTTTTGGGTCATCGTGTTTTCATTGTCATTTGTCTATAGGTATTTTTTGATTTCCCCTTTGATTTCTTCAGTGACTTCTTGGTTATTTAGTAACGTATTGTTTAACCTCCATGTGTTTGTGTTTTTTACTTTTTTTCCCTGTAATTGATTTCTAATCTCATAACGTGGTCAGAAAAGATGCTTGATATGATTTCAATTTCCTTAAATTTACCGAGGCTTGATTTGTGACCCAAGTTGTGATCTATCCTGGAGAATATTCCATGTGCACTTGAGAAGAAAGTGTAATCTTCTGTTTTCAGGTGGAATGTCTTATAAATATCAATTAAATCTATCTGGTCTATTGTATCATTTAAAGTTTGTGTGTCCTTATTTATTTTCATTTTGTATGATCTTCCCATTGATGAAAGTAGGTTGTTAAAGTCCCCTAGTGTTTTTCTGTTACTGTTTATTTCCCCTTTTATGGCTGTTAGCATTTGCTTTATTTATTTAGGTGCTCCTGTGTTGGGTGCATAAATATTTACGATTGTTATATCTTCTTCTTGGATTGATCCTTTGATCACTATGTAGTGTCCTTCCTTGTCTTTTGTAACATTCTTTATTTTAAAGTCTCTTTTATCTGATATGAGTATTGCCTCTCCAGCTTTCTTTTGATTTACATTTACGTGGAATGTCTTTTTCCATCTCCTCACTTTCAGTCTGTATGTTTCCTTAGGTCTGAAGTGGGTCTCTTGTAGACAGCATATATATGGGTTTTGTTTTTGTACACATTCAGCGAGCCTGTGTCTTTTGGTTGGAGCATTTAATCAGTTCACACATAAGGTAATTTTCGATATGTATGTTCCTATTACCATATTCTTAATTGTTTGGGGATTGCTTTTGTAGGTCCTTTTCTTCTGTTGTGTTTCCCACTTAGAGAAGTTCCTTTAGCATTTGTTGTAGAGCTGGTTTGGTGGTGCTGAATTCTCTTAGCTTTTGCTTCTCTGTAAAGCTTTTGGTTTCTTCATCGAATATGAATGAGATCCTTGATGTGTAGAGTAATCTTTGTTGTAGGTTCTTCCCTTTCATCATTTTAAATATACCGTGCCACTCCCTTCTGGGTTGTAGAGTTTCTGCTGAGAAATCAGCTGTTAACCTTATGGGAGTTCCCTTGTATGTTATTTTTCATTTTTCTCTTTTTGTTTTTAACTATTTTTCTTTAATTGTTGTCAATTTGATTACCATGTGTCTCAATGTGTTTCTTGTTGTGTTTATCCTACCTGGGAGTCTCTTAGCTTTCTGGACTTGGGTGGCTATTTTCTTTCCCATGTTAGGCAAGTTTTCCACCATAGTCTCTTCAGGTATTTTCTTGGGTCCTTCCTGTCTCTCTTCTCCTTCTGGGACCCCTATAATGTAAATGTTGGTGCATTTAATGGATCTCAGATAGTTCTTAGGCTGTCTTCATTTCTTTTCATTCTTTTTTCTTTATTCTGTTCTGTGGCAGTGAATTCCACCATTCTGTCTTCCAGGTCTCTTATCCGTTTTTCTGCCTCAGTTATTCTCCTACTGATTCCTTCTAGTGTATTTTTCATTTCAGTTATTGTATTGTTCTTCTTTGTTTGTTTGTTCTTTAGTTCCTCTAGATGTTTGTTCTTTAATTCTTCTAAGTCTTCATTGAACATTTCTTGCATCTTCTCAATCTTTGCTTCCATTCTTTTTCCAAGGTCCTGGATCATCTTCACCATAATTATTCTGAGTTCTCTTTCCTGAAGGTTTCCTGTCTCCACTTCATTTAGTTGTTTTTCTGGGGTTTTGTCTTGTTTCTTCATCTGGTACATAGCCCTCTGCCTTTTCATCTTGTCTATCTGTGAATGTGGTTTTTGTTCCACAGGCTGCAGGATTGTAGTTCTTCTTGCTTCTTCTGTCTGTCCTCTGGTGCATGAGGATATCTAAGAGACTTGTGCCAGCTTCCTGTTGGGAGGGGCTGGTGGTGGGTAGAGCTGGGTGTTGCTCTGGTGGGCAGAGCTCAGTAAAACTTTGATCTGCTTGTCTGCTGATGGGTGGGGCTGGGTTGTTTGGCCTGAGGCGACCCAGCACTGGAGGCTACAGGCTCTTTGGTGGGGCTAATGTAGGACTCCAGGAGAGCTCATGCCAAGGAGTACTTCCCATAACTTCTGCTGCCATTGTCCTTGTCCCCATGGTGAGCCACAGCCACCCCCCGCCTCTGCAGGCAACCCTCCCACACCAGCAGGTAGGTCTGGTTCTGTCTCCTAGGGCATCACTGCTCCTTCCCTCTTGGTCCTGATGTGCACACTACTTTGTGTGTGCCCTCCGATAGTGGAGACTCTGTTTTCTCCAGTCCTGCCAATGTCCTGCCATCAAATCCCGCTAGGCTTCAAAGTCTGATTCTCTGGGAATTTCCCCTCCCATTGCTAGACCCCCTCCGCCCCAGATTGGGAAGCCTGATGTGGGGCTCAGAAGCTTCAGTCCAGTGGATGGACTTCTGTTGTACAATTGTTCTCCAGTTTGTGAGTCACCCACCCAGTGGTTATGGGATTTGATTTTATTGTGATTGTGCCCCTCCTACCATCTCATTGTGGCCTATCCTTTGTCTTTGGATGTGGGGCATGTTTTTTAGTGAGTTCCAATGTCTTCTTCCTGTTGATGATTGTTCAGCAGTTAGTTGTGATTCCGGTGCTCTCGCAAGAGGAAGTGAGAGCACGTCCTTCTACTCTGTCATCTTGAACCAATCTCCTATGATATGTCTGATGTGATTCTCTTTGTGTTTGTCTTGTTTGGTACCTTCTCCACTTCGTGTATGGTACCCTCTGTGATTCTTGTACCCGGAGATCTGTTTCCTTCCTCAAAGTTTTCAGCCATAATTTCCTCAAATTTATTTCAATCACTTCTTTCCTTCTCTCTTCTTCTTCTGGACCCTCTATAATGTGAATGTTGGCACATTTAATGGTGTCACAGAGATCTAGATTGTTTTTCATTTTTTAAAATTTGTTTTTCTTTTGCTGTCCTGGTTTGGTAATTTCCATTATTCTCCCTTCCAGATCACTTAAGCCTTCTTCTGTTATCACTTAGTCTGCTATTCATTCCTTCTATTGTGTTTTTTATTTCAGCTATTAAATTCTTCATTTCCAATTGGGTCTTTTTTATATTTTCTAGTTCCTTGTTAAAATTATCACTGTGTAGGTCTATTCTTTTCCCTAATTCAGTTAACATTTTTATTGCCAATGACTTGAATTCTCTCTCTGTTAAATTGTTTATTTCTATTTCATTATTTATTTTTCAGAGGTTTTCTCTTGCTCTTTCAATTGAGAGCAGTTCCTCTGCCTTTATGTATTTAGGTGATACAGTGACTTCTTGTTGTATTGAACTGGTGTTCTTATGTAGGAGCATCCCTATGCAGACTGTGTGTACCCGGTACCATTGGTGAGATAGCTGGATTTGACATGGATGCAAATCACTTCTTTCCTCAGCGTTTGCTGGCAGCTATCCTCCTGGTAGTTGATGGGTCTGGAGATGGAGTGTCTAGAGCTGGAGCTTGTTGTGAGGTGGGACTTCTCCACTCAGTGGCTGTCATTGCCCTATTGGGGGTGGGATCTGATCCTAAGTTTCTAGTGTAGAAGCCCTAAGGATCAGGCTTGAGTTGGCACTGTTCCCTTTAAGTGTGTCTTTCCCCCTCTTCCTATACCAGGAAACCATTGCCCCAGAAGGGGGAGTGCTGAAACAAGTGGGGCCCATGTGGACTTTCTGCTCTCATTAGCTGAAAACGGAGGTCTGAACTATCTCCAGTGCCGTGCCTGTGCAGATGCCCGCATTTATTACTCTTGCTCCGCTCAGATGCAGCCTTGGTTACAAGTCCTCTTTGTCACTGCCCACAGCCTCCTCTGACCCTGTCCTGTCGTGGAGCCACAGCACAGAGCTGGCAGGGCCCACATGGACTCTTAGAATGTATTCAGAGGTGAGGTGTGGTGGAGCAGCCGCTGCCAGAGATCTGGGCTGCCTCTGATGTGCTGCTTGAATAAGTGTCAACAACGGCTGCTGCCACCCCACCCAGGCTCTGCCTTAAACCTGGGCTGCCTCTGTGTCCCATGGTGGAGTCTTCTTTCTGATCATGGCAGCCCCAGATGCAGTGCTGTGCTGACGTGGAGTGAGCAGGGCTAGAGCATTTGCTTGGCTTGTGCTGGGGCATGCAGCGAGGTTGAAGGAAACCTGGCAGCTAGCTGCTAGAGCAGACCTCTCTCCTCCCTTCCTTGGGGGCAAGCCAGAGTGTGTGCTGCTCGTGAATGTAGTCCAGGATTCCCACCACCCTCCAGTTATTCCCAGGTGTCCTCCAACCAGCCAAGGGGACTTGACTCTTCTGTGAAGGACCCCAGGAATGTGGCATCCAGTCTGTGGTTCTCACGGCTCGCTCCTCAGGGCTGGGGTCCACCTGTGTATTCTTCCTTTTCTTGAGTCTCATCCCAGGGGCACAGGTTCCAATCGAGTGCTTTTTTTCCCCACCTGACTGATTATGTGTGTGTCTTTCTTATAGCCTTGGTTGAACTGGAGTCCTTCTGCCAGTTTCCAGTTAGTTTTCAGTGAGAATTGTTCCACATGTGGATGTATTTTTGATGTGTTCATTTGGGGGAGGGGGGTAGATGGACTCTATGTCCTCTTACTCCATCATCTTGATTGATCTGTTCTTTTTATTTTTGATAGCCCTCATGTGTGCATATATGCATGTGTACACTTGTACTTATGTGTTTGTTTGTGGTTTACTATAGTGGTAACCAGGAAGACCCTGAAGGGAAAAGGTGAAGAGCCTATGTTCTTATGTTCAAAATAAGTCAAGAAAGCTAGTGAGGTTGTGCTATTCTACAGCTGATGTGAATGGAATTCCAAAGGCTGGAATGGTGGTGGAAACTACTAAGTGGAGAAGGCTGAGTCCGTGGAAGCTTCTGCAAAGAAAGTAGGAAATGAAGAACATGGGGAGCTAGTAGAGACCTATGGAAAGTTCTAAGAGCTGAGCTTTAGAGATACTCAAATAGGTCCCCAAACCCAGGCTGTACTGGCATTTTAGAAGATTCATTCTTGGCCCTTTGATTGTTCCGTTTATACTCCTTTCCACATTAAATCTATTCTCATTCCCCAGTTAGTACGTTAAAGCAGATGATTCTTAAGTCTTTATCTGTACACATAGTTTCTCCTGAATTCCAATCTAGTATTTTCAAATACCTGCTGAGCAGTTCTTTCAGTATCTCTCTCTGTTTTCTTGCTCCCAACCTGAGAGCTTAAACTGCATTCACAGCTATCCATATATATTTGGAAAATTGGCAGGTCATGCCCACTAGGGATATCTGTGAATGATAAAGCAACTTTTGGTCTTTCCTAAAGACACATATAACAGAAAGTCAAACTCCACCAGGTTGGTTAAAAAAACAAGAAGATAAAGACCCCTACAGCCTAGGTAGTAAGCCACACTAATACAGATCTGAAGGGCAGCCTGCAAAAAATGGAGCCATCCACTACACCCAGCACAGGGGAGGAAGGGAAGGGAATCTTGAGATTTTCTGACAGAGGAAAGGAAGATTTGTTTTCTTAATTCAGTGGTGTGTGTAGGTGTGGAGGCAAGTGTTTTTCTCTAAAGCAGTACCTGTATTTTTACTTTGTTTCTGTGACCCTGTTTTACTTACAAATTTGGGTCCTTTGGAGAAACATGAACTACTTTTAGATGGACACAGTTTCAAAGATATTGAACTCTCCCTCATTTGCTTCACTTTCGTCTTTCCCATTTAGATTTACTGATGCCCTTCAATTCTGTGGAAGTTACAGTTACGATGTTATTTTTATTTCCATTGAACAGAGCTTGGAATCGCATCAAACTGTCAAACTCATAATCTAGAGTTCCAAACCTGACTTTTCTTGCAGCCAAGATGAAGTCCAGTGATCCTCATGTATGCCCTAGGTGCCAAACTGAGTAGGTTTTCCCTCAGATCTGATTGGCGATCTAATCCTGGATTAGAAGGAGGGTACAGCAAAGCCATCAGGGATCCCTTGAGCTAAAGTCACCTATCAGAGGAATCCCACATCTTCTAGGAACAGGCTTGCTTTAGTATCCCTGCCAGACTCAGTGGTTGATTGGAAGCAGCCCTTGGGAGAAATGGACTCAGCAAACAAACATAGATGAATTTCAGTACAGAAGCTGGAGCCTTTGGTCAGTTATGCTCCCTGTAGTTGGTCTTTGAGGTACATTCTCATGGCCTGCAGCTACCACTGCTTTTCTCTGCTCAGTCAAGTCTTACACAATATTTTTCTTAGATACATTCGATGAGAACAGAGCCTAGGACAAAATCCTGTTCCACTAAAAATGTCCTTCCAGATTGTTGTGAACAATATATTTTTAGTGCCTTCATTCAAGCCATTAGCAAATTATAGTGGAATTGAATAATTTCTTTTTCTTGTCCATGAATATATCATCCAAGATTGTATCCAATGGATAATTTGTCTAAATTAGAATATGTGTCTAGAAATCACCTGGTACATAAATGGGCTAAATTTGTCAATAAAGAAATGAAATAAGATATGCATTATTTATGCTTAGGGAACCCATGTTAATTCCTACTGATCATTTGTTTTCAGTTCACAAACCATATTTTGATAATTTCTAAAACTTTCTATGGAATTAATTTCAAACTCTTCAATATATTATAGAATCCTTTGACTTTTAATTTAAAAAGGAATTATAATTTTTTTCCCTATCTAGTATTTTGGTTTAATCTTTCTGATTATTCACAATGCCTCAAGAAATAGTTCAGTGGTATAGAAATTTTATTTGAAAGTTCTTTTTATAACTTGGGATATAATTTATTTGGGACAAAGATGTAAAATCATTTAGGAAAAGAATTGCTTTCTTACAATCTCACATTTCTTGGGCTTCAATTTCCTCTTACCAACATTATTTTTTCTGTCCTTGACAGAGAAGATGGAAATAAAATAAAAGTTGAATGGTATGGCTTTTTCTTTGTCATGTGTTATAAAAATGTTACTTTGAAAGAACACGTTCATTTTTTCTGAACATAACTTCAAAACCCTATTTTTTGTATCTTTAGCATTTTTGACAAGCCTCATTTCGTTCTGATTATTGGCCTTTTAAAAATCATTCTTATACTTTTTAGCCACTCTTAAATACTTGTTATTTGTTATGCTCTATTCTTCTCTCTTTTGTGCATGTTCTCTTTTGTAGATGAATTCAGCTACCTTTTGTCCCTTTCACAGTCCAGTGATTACTGTGGCCATGAATTATGAAATATGATAATCAGTTGTATGCTTCTGGATTATTATGGAACAATAAGAGACAGAGAGAGAGATATTTTTGTCATCAAAATATATAATTTCAATTTATTTCTGAATGTCTATCTTCATCCTAATTTTCCTTCATTAAAGAATTGTATTCTCTATGGAAATAACCTTAGATTTCCTTTGCCATATTAAAATGATCAGAAAGTTTTTGTATTTTTTCATATTTTATGTATTTTTTTAATAATGCAGATTTTGATTATAGTTCTAAGATTGAACTGGATATGGTTCATTACCCAATGAAATGAAATTATTAAATTACAGATGGTGTGGAGACAATATTTATATGATAGTAATGAAATCGAAAAACTACATAGAATTCCATGTTGCTCAGGAAGGTCTGGAGGGAGAAAAATGGAGGCATCTGCTATTTCCATTATACGGGTAAGAAGTCAAGGATAAGAAAGTTTAGACACTAATGTTCCATGAGAGTAGGGTAGCCTTTAAACTCTTCAGGAATTTGTTTCCTGGAAGTTGCCAGCCAGCCTTGGGAACGTTTCTTAATTCCAAGTCCTTTCCACATTTGTTCCTTTTTGTCTTCCCACAGTTCCCAAGGATTTAGTCTACTTATTAATTTTTCTCTAGATATCACTATGTATGCTTTTACCAGCGTTCTTCCCATTGGAAGATAAGAGTTCTAGAATCAGGACTCTGGTAAAGTGAATGGCACTTATGTAAGTCATATAAACTTTCCAAATATTTTTCTGGACTTGGAGTATAAAATGTATTGGTAAGACTATTGTGATTTATAAATCACTTTAAACACACATAAGCTATTTGTATTGGATTATCCAGGGAGTATAGTCTCTACCTGAACCAAGTTGCTAGCATACAGAAATGCTGAAGAGGATTTTTAAACTTATAATAGTGGAAAACCAATGTGTTCAGAAAGCCTGAAACTTGTATTGGCTGAGGTAGTGATAAAGCATGTTATGAGAATGAAAAAATGAAGAGGGGGGGGATGATTAAATAATTTACCTGCTGATTAGAGTAATTGATAGACATGGAAAATGATTCACCCAATGTTTAAAAAAAAAAACTGTCGGTAGTTTGCCTTTTTTCCCCCTTTCTCTCTTTCTTTATCCTGCCTTGATCTTCCTTTGTAAACAGTGGTAAGTTGCTTAGTATAGAGAAAATGCCAACAAATGTCCACTGGGGATCATTGAGAAAGGATAAAATATATTTTATTTATATTATGACTTAAATAGCATAAGAATCTAAAGCTCCAGAGGGGAATACACTGCACATGAAATGGCTGCACCCCTGACATATTAGCTCTCATTAATTTCATTTGTAATAAAATAGTAGTCATTCAGTTATGTCCCATTGTCAAGTAGCACTTTTGGCATACCATTCTTTGGCCCAGAAGTTAAATTAATGTGTTACATGTAGATTGTGGAACTAAGTCAAAATTATTATTTAACACTTAACTAAACACACTTAGTATAATATGTACTGCTTTTTACAGGATCATAAAAATGAAATCTTATCTACAGTTCAACAGAATTTCATGAGACAACCTACTCTTCTGCACTATGGGTAGACAAAAATCCAACCCCAGACACATTAAATCTACTTAGATTTTTTAAAAGCTCATTAATGTACTCTTAAACTAGCGTTGTATGAGAGTTAAAATTCAGCATTAAAGAAAGTGCTCTGTTGTAAGTTTTATCCTTCTGAAGTTCATTAAATCTCCATAATGCATCTGTTGTTAAGTCCTCTACATCACGCGGAAATTAGTATAAAGAGTTTTAAATCATGTTCATCCTCTCAAAGTGGTTTAAAATATGCTTATGTACAGTTACTAAGTACAACCAAGTATTTTTATTGTAATTTGAAAAATTCCCATTTTAAATCATCTAAAAACATTCTTGCTGAAAACAGAACTTAACCGTGAGTTTGAAAATGTACTTTTGCTTTTCAAATTCTTAGTCCTATATTTTGATTTAGGTTTTTAATCAGATCTGTTTCAACAGATCAAAACTTACCCTAGCCCTGCTCAAGGTTATGCAGTTTAACAGAGGCCAGCATTTTGTACTCAGCAAGTTTTACAGGGCAGACGAAAATATGTTTGTAGATTAATGATGTAGTATTCTTGATGATTAAATTTTCAAAGGAAGAGTTGCAGCATCAAGCAGTGGAAATAGCACTGGAGCTGGAGTTAGGAGAACTGAATCCGAGCTCATTTATGGGTTGAGTAACCTTGGGAAGTCACTTGCTGTCTATGAAGCTGTTTTTCTCCTCAGTCTAGGGGATGATAAAATCCAACTCATAGCATCGTTGAGAGGCAACTTTGCAGAAGCACACAGTTCAGTGTCAGGTTTCTTCTAGTTAGTCAATAAATATTTATTTTTTATTTTTATAAGAAATAGGGAGGGTTTTATCCTCTAATAAGATGTATTCAAAGCCTTAATTATCACATAACTTTAATATTTAGCAATTTAACATTAAGAGGTCTAATTTTCTCATTAAATGACAGTATGAGTTTAGTTTTGGACAGACGACTGCATTTATTTGACACAATGATACTGATTTTATTGTATTTGGTGAGAAAAAATGTGTATGGCCACTTTATATATACACAGCCAGGTTTAGTACCTAAAATCTACAGGTTTATAGAAGCTCTAAAATTTTAGATGTTTATTGTTTCAGCTGAGAAAAAAATGTTAACTTGGATTTTCTTTTTCTTTTTAGCAAATCTAAGGCACTTCAGCAACTCTATAACTGTAAATATCTACCTTTGGGATTGCTTGGGGAATTGGTAGCAATCACATGGAAAAATCTAGCTTGAAGTTACTTCCATGTTTCATTTCCCTAGCTGCTGGAAGAGGAAGGCATTTGGGAAGCGGTGTATTTAAGCTCCAGGAGATTAGGATGTGGGTATGAGCCAAGACATTGTTGGTTGCTGCTTGATGAGGTGACTTATTTGTGGAGTGGGACCAGCAACTGTGTTGGAAGCTAGGCGATCTCAGCCTGAGGCACTGTGCTATAATGGTAGACATGTGCAAGAAGATGAATGGGAAACCACGCTTAACAGAGTGAAGTGTTAAAGAGGGAACTCAAAGACCTTGTCCATCTGGATTGACCTTCAGGTTGAAAGCAGGTACACTACAAGTGTACCTTGCTATTTGCCTTAGAGAGTGCTCCTTGGTCACACGGAAATGGGATTTTTCTCTGATTTGAACACTTCAATGTGAAATGTTAACAAAAACACCTAGCCTAGGGTTTAAAAATGTATTCAACACAGGAAGTCTTGAAAATATTTAATGCTTCAAATAATTTTCCCTAGCCTTTGAGATATCTTATACTAAAATGTCTTTCTGCTGAAGCAGTTTCTAAAATATTAGTTTCCACTTTTACTTTTTGCTCCCAGAACAACTATTCCTTTGAACCAAACATCTCCTTTATGTTATTTTTTCCTTTTTTATTATTTTTTTTTTGGTGCTGAAATAACCCATCCTGAAGACATAAACAACTTGCCTTGATGGCTAGCCCAGACTCTGTCCTGCTGCAGATCTCTTCTAACACTTTCATTTCTTACCCCAGGGAGCAGTAAACATGAATCCTGACCCACCAGGGCAGCCCCAGAACTGAGAAGAGATACACTACAGCTAAACACTAGGTAGAAATAAAAACAATGCCTCAATTCGATAATACTAAATGTACTGGAAAGACGGTCTCTAAGAGAAAGGATAAATAACCTATATAATGAAGAATTAGTTAGCAGTGTTATGTAAATATTGTAGCAGCATCAATGAGGAGGTAAGCAGATGTATTTTAAGACACTATATTATACAATATACTGTGCACTGTTTCCTGGTGATAAGGTTTTAAAAGTATCTTTATAAGCTCTTCTTCACTGTTGTGACAGGATTATTTTTGCACCTTTGGAAAGCAACTGAAAGAGGAAGCTTGGAAAAAATCCTGCCTAACAAAGCAGTCATACTCAGATAGCTTAAACTATAAGAAACAACTGATTTAAGATAAAAGAATAGATTAAGATATAAGATTAAAACATAAGTATAAATGATATTCTCATTTTTTTCAGTGCTGTATATTCTTGTCAGTGCAGTGAAATGTTAAAATGTTGAAGGATGAAATTGTTTTTGATTATTATTCCACTGAATTTTAAGTAGTCACTGAAGCAGATATTTCATGTAATAACATCCAGAAACTATAATCCATGTACTGTAATGGGTAAACTTGGGTGAGTGGATAATGTAATGTACAAATTACCGAAAAGGAAATCAGACTAATTTAAAGAAATGTTTTAGCTACTGGCATCAATAAATTGACCCCCCAGTACTCTTCAGAAAAAGTTGACTATACATATTCTTCTCCCTCCACCCCTGAAAAACCTCAGTTTTATAATGACAAGATATTAAATAATTTCAAGCTATCTAGATTTACATTTTTTCTTCAGAGAATATTGATTCTTGATTTGACAATGGTGTGCAAATCACTGAAATTCACAAATTCTGTCTCATTTTAAACGGTTTAAGAAAAATTAAAATTTTGATTTAGTGAAACAGTAAAAAGGTACATGCTACAAAAAGCAGAGAAATGGAAATAGCTAGTCAAAAAATGAATAGTTTTTTATAGTTAACCTCTCTATATAACCAACTGTTGATGGTCTAGCTGTGTTTGTATCATTCTAGACTCTGTACAGAGAATGTTTAATTGAAGGATGATTTCTTCCCTATATTCTTCCTGTTGCCATCAGTTGTTGTGTACTCAAGAAAGGCAAACACATTTTAATACTAGTTATATTTTAGTCAGGAGGCCACCAGAGCAGGGATATGTCTGGGAATAGAAGCCAGAAGCACAAATGCACTGAATGAAAGTAGATAAACACAGATACAAGGAAAATCTTTAGGTTGAAATCCGGTTAAAAATTAGAATAAGTCAAAATATAGAAATACAGGCACAGGCTAGAATCTAGGAGTTTCATCCAGGAAACCAAAGACATTGAACAGGGGGCAGATGAGAACCGAATGCATTTAGCAGTGGCAATCAGGTGTCTAGAAATGAATCAAACCTCTGGGGACCTAGGAGAACAAGGGCAAGGCAAGGGCTTACAGAAAAATATGCTTCCATATTGGAAAAATCCTTATTCAGATGATATTTATAATTCCAGACCCAAGAACTGTTGAATTCAGTTTATCAATTGCTAAGGTATGTCAAGTCAGTCTCCCGGTGTATGCTTCCTAGGTGATTGCAGTTGGTTTTCTCTCTTATTCCATCGTGACTAAAAGCACTGTAAAAGACTGTACACAATGAAAAGCATTAGCTTTCTAAAATCTACCATCTCCTCACACCATCAGGCTGTTAATCAGACCTGATTACAGTATAAATACGTGAATAGTTAATTCACTGCAGGAAAATTAGGAGGGAAAGAGATTGGTGGATATTTGTGAGGTGGGCTAGAGGTGGTAGAGTTGGAACTGAGATGCCACTGAGCCACCTGAGTTCATGCTATTCCTGAGGTAGAATATGGAAATGGAACTGGGAACAAAATCTACAAGTTTGTTTTCCTGAGTTATGAATTAGGATTTTGGAGATGTTTATAAGGTCTGTTCTTAAAATCTTTGGAAATAACTGAATATAAGGTTAATTTTACTTTATAACTCCTCTTGTCATGTTCACTGGGATCTAATTGAACAGAGCAGACACTATCAGAAGAAGCCTGTTACAATTGACATTTTTATTAAAGAAAAACTCCAGGGAAGTCAATATGAAAATGGCTACTCTAGGGACTTCCCTGGTGGTCCAGTGGCTAAGACTCTGTGCTTCCAATGCAGGGGGCCCGGGTTCGATCTCTGGTCAGGGAACTAGATCCCACATGCTGCAACTAAAGATCATGTATGCCTCTATTTACAATAGCCAGGACATGGAAGCAGCCTAAACGTACATCGACAGATGAATGGATAAAGAAGATGTGGCACATATGTACAATGGAATATTACTCAGCCATAAAAAGAAACAAAATTGAGTTATTTTTAGTGAGGTGGATGGACCTAGAGTCTGTTGTACAGAGTGAAGTCAGAAAGAGAAAAACAAATACCGTGTGCTAACACATATATATGGAATTAAAAATTGTTCTGAGGAACCTAGGGGCAGGACAGGAATAAAGACACAGATGTAGAGAATGGACTTGAGGACACAGGGAGGGGGAAGGGTAAGCTGGGACGAAGTGAGAGAGTGTCATGGACATATATACACTACCAAATGTAAAATAGCTAGTGGGAAGCAGCCGCATAGCACAGGGAGATCAGCTTGGTGCTTTGTGACCACCTAGAGGGGTGGGATAGGGAGGGTGGGAGGGAGACACAAGAGAGAGGAGATATGGGGATATATGTATACGTATAGCTGATTCACTTTGTTATACAGCAGAAACTAACACACCATTGTAAAGCAATTATACTACAATAAAGATGTTAATTAAAAAAAAAAAGAAAAATCCTGCATTTCACACCAAAGATCCTGCAGGAGACAAAGAAGATCCCGTGTGCCGCAGCTAATACCCGGCACAGCCAAATAAATAAATAAATAAATAATTTTTTTTTTTAAAAAAAAAGAAAATGTCTACTCTAAAGAAGATGAAGGTTTTGTTAAAATCTAAATATTTACTATAATGTTGAGTTTTGAATTGCTACATAAGGCAAGGAATGTTAATTAATTTGAGCCAACTGCTGCATCTTTAAGATATCCAGTTGTGGAAAGAAAGGTTTTAAAAACCTGAATTATCCATGGAATGGATGGTAACTATTTAGCATTTCATTTCATCTCAGAAATAAGATGAAACCATTTTCTTTTATGTTATTTACATGAACAACATTTTTAATACAATTTACTCTTAATACTTTGATCTAGCCCATGGTTGATTGCCTTATAAACCAATTAGTCAAAGCTCTACAGAATGATTATAGCCTCAAAAGGAAAAAAATATTAAAAAAATTTAAACAGACAAGTGCTGAATGAACCTCACCTTGTCAGGAGAAAGTATAGTTAATAAGAAAAGACAATGTCTGCCACATTTAGCTTTCAAGAAACTAGTTCCTGACGTACTTAGTGTCACTGATTTGCTGAATTACTCTACATCTTTATTATCAGATTCCAGATTATCCTTAGAAATAACTTCTTTCTGGATTTGCCAATTAAAATATAATTTTAGTCCTGGACTTTTGTTTTTAAAACAGCATTTTTTTCTATTAAGTATATTAATCAATGTTAACCAAATTAAATATATTAATTGAACTGTTCTCTTCCCAGTTTCCCTCCCCACTTCTTTTTTTCTTTCTCTGCTTTCCTTATTTGGGGACATATTAAGGCTGAGGACAAAGGAAGGAGAAAGAGGGAGACCTAATCTAGTATCTGGACTTACTCCTGTTCTTCCTAGCAAACAGTATAAATCTCCCAACTCCTTTTGCTTTCCTTAAATTATTTTGATTTGGAATTCTGTCATTTGAAGTGTCCCAACTAACATACTTTTCTTTTTTTTTTGTGAACAGTTTTATTTACGACACTATTTACAGTCACCTTTCAGCACCTCAGTATTCTAAGATAGGATATAATGATTTACATAACTTCTCTCTATAACATCATAATTTGCTTCAAAAATCTTGATTCCAGAAGAAATTCTTATTACTTAACATGAATCCCTGTAATATTTATTGTAAAAATGCCAATTCTACTATTAATAATAGAGTAATAAAGTCAGTAATGTGTCTGTGTAATAATATGCAGTGAATAACAGTTTATCTTGTTGTCAGTAAAGTCCAAACATTCCCAAAACAACCAGGATTTTGAGAATGACAGAGTCTGGACATCAATGCTTGCAATTACCCAGTTGTCCGCTAGAAAGCTGGTACAAACTGGCACTAACATTTTTGAGTGACTTTGGGAATCACTTTTACATGTAAAAAATTCAATTAAAAAAAACCAAAGAAAAGTATATGGTATTCCAAACATTGTTCCTTATAATATTTCAACTTTGTGCACTGATTAAAATACAATCTGAGACAGAGTAAAACTGTGTTCAACAATTACCAAAAATACATATAGTATACATACCTATGAAAAGACCCACCTCAATAAAACAAAATAACATTTAATATTTCAAATATTCAGAAGCATATGAATGCATTAGAAAAGGTCTTTAAAAGCTACATAATAAACCAGTAGTTAACTCAGGAGAGGGATCTAGGTTTGAGTAAGGTCAAAGGTGAATTTTTAATTTCTGTTGATTTTTTTTCAAAATCACATATATATATATATTTTTTTTTTAGACACTAAATATGGTCTATTATTGCTTCTTTCCAATAAACACAGTTGATCACATTTTTTTTTATATGCAGCACGTTCTTACTGGTCATCAATTTTATACACATCAGTGTATTGACACATGTGTCAATCCCAATCGCCCAATTCATCCCACCCCCACCCCCCATGCTTTCCCCCCTTGGTGTCCATACGTTTGCTCTCTACATCTGTGTCTCAGTTTCTGCCCTAAAAACTGGTTTATCTGTACCATTTTTCTAGGTTCCACATATATGTGTTAATATACGATATTTGTTTTTCTCTTTCTCACTTACTTTACTCTGTATTGACAGTCTCTAGACCCATCCACATCTCACCAAATGACCCAATTTCGTTCCGTTTTAGGGCTGAGTAATATTCCATTGTATATATGTACCACTAATTCTTTACCCATTCGTCTGTCGATGGGCATTTACGTTACTTCCATGACCTGGCTATTGTAAATAGTGCTGCAATGAATATTGGGGTGCATGTGTCTTTTTGAATTGTGGTTTTCTCTGGGTATATGCCCAGTAGTGGGATTGCAGAATCATACAGTAATTCTATTTTTAGTTTTTTATGGAACCTCCATACTGTTCTCCACACCCTCGCCAGCATTTGTTGTTTGTAGATTTTCTGATGAAGCCCATTCTAACTGGTGTGAGGTGATACCACGTTGTAGTTTTGATTTGCATTTCTCTAATAATTAGTGATGTTGAGCAGCTTTTCATGTGCTTCTTGGCCATCTGTATGTCTTCTTTGGAGAAATGTCTATTTGGGTCTTCTGCCCATTTTTGGACTGGGTTGTTTGTTTTTTTAATATTGAGCTGCATGAGCTGTTTATATATTTTGGAGATTAATCCTTTGTCTGTTGATTTGTTTGCAAATATTATCTCCCATTCTGAGGGTTGTCTTTTCATCTTGTTTATGGTTTCCTTTGCTGTGCAAAAAGCTTTGAAGTTTAATTAGGTCCCATTTGTTTATTTTTGTTTTTATTTCCATTACTCTAGGAGGTGGATCAAAAAATACCTTGCTGTGATTTATGTCAAAGAGTGTTCTTCCTATGTTTTCCTCTAAGAGGTTTATAGTGTCCGGTCTTACATTTAGGCCTCTAATCCATTTTGAGTTTATTTTTGTGTATGGTGTTAGGGAGTGTTCTAATTTCATTCTTTTACATGTAGCTGTCCAGTTTTCCCAGCACCACTTATTGAAGAGACTGTCTTTTCTCCATTGTATATCCTTGCCTCCTTTGTCATAGATTAGTTGACCATAGGTGCATGAGTTCACCTCTGGGCTTTCTAACTTGTTGCATTGATCTGTGTTTCTGTTTTTGTGCCAGTGCCATATTGTCTTCATTACTGTAGCTTTGTATTATAGTCTGAAGACAGGGAATCTGATTCCTCCAGCTCTGTTTTTTTCCCTCAAGACTGCTTTGGCTATTTGGGGTCTTTTGTGTCTCCATAAAAATTTTAAGATTTTTTTTCTAGTTCCATAAAGGATACCATTGGTAATTCGATAGGGATTGCATTGCATCTGTAGATTGCTTTGGGTAGTTATAGTTATTTTCATAATATTGATTCTTCCAATCCAAGAGCATGGTATATCTCTCCATCTGTTTGTATCATCTTTAATATCTTTCATCAGCATATTATAGTTTTCTTCATACAGGTCTTTTGTCTCCCTAGGTAGGTTTATTCCTAGGTATTTTATTCTTTTTGTTGCAATGGTAAATGGGAGTGTTTCCTTAATTTCTCTTTCTGATCTTTTGTTGTTAGTGTACAGGAATGCAAGAGATTTCTGTGCATTAATTTTGTATCCTGCAACTTTACCAGATTCATTGATGAGCTCTAGTAGTTTTCTGGTAGCATCTTTAGGATTTTCTGTGTATAGTATCATGTCATTTGCAGACAGTGGCAGCTTTACTTCTTCTTTTCCGATTTGGACTCCTTTTATTTCTTTTTCTTCTCTGATTGCCATGGCTAGGACTTCCAAAACTATGTTGAATAGTAGTGGTGAGAGTGGACATCCTTGTCTTGTTCCTGATCTTAGAGGAAATGCTTTCAGTTTTTCAACATTGAGAATCATGTTCACTGTGGGGTTGTCATACATGACCTTTATTATGTTGAGGTAGGTTGCCTCTAGGCCCACTTTCTGGAGACGTTTTATCATAAATGAGTGTTGAATTTTGTCAAAAGCCTTTTCTGCATCTATTGAGATGATCATATGGTTTTTCTTCTTCAATTTGTTAATATGGTGTTTCATATTGATTGATTTGTTTATACTGAAGAATCCTTGCATCCCTGGGATAAATCACACTTGATCATGGTGTATGATCCTTTTAATGTGTTGTTGGATTCTGTTTGCTAGGATTTTGTTGAGGATTTTTGCATCTATATTAATCAGTGATATTGGTCTGTAATTTTCTTTTTTTGTAGTATCTTTGTCTGGTTTTGGTATCAGGGTGATGGTGGCCTCATAGAATGAGTTTGGGAGTGTTCCGTCCTCTGTAATTTTTTGGAAGAGTTTGAGAAGGATGGGTGTTAACTCTTCTCTAAATGTTTGATAGAATACACCTGTGAAGCCATCTGGTCCTGGACTTTGGTTTGTTGGAAGATTTTTAATTACAGTTTCAATTTCATTACTTGTGATTGGTCTGTTCATATTTTCTATTTCTTCCTGGTTCAGTCTTGGAAGGTTATACCTGTCTAAGAATTTGTCCATTTCTTCTAGGTTGTCCATTTTATAGGCCTAGAGTTGCTTGTAGTAGTCTCTTAGGATGCTTTGTATTTCTGTGGTGTCTGTTGTCACTCCTCCTTCTTCATTTCTAATTTTATTGATTTGAGTCCTTTCCCTCTTTTTCTTGATGAGTCTGGCTAACGGTTTATCAATTTTATTTATCTTCTTAAAGAACCAGGTTTTAGTTTTATTCATCTTTGCTGTTGTTTTCTTTGTTTCTATTTCAGTTATTTCTGCTCAGATTTTTATGATTTCTTTCCTTCTACTAATTTTGGGTTTTGTTTGTTCTTCTTCCTCTGATTCCTTTAGCTGTAACGTTAGATTGTTTATTTGAGTCGTTTGTTGTTTCTTGAGGTAGGATTGTATTGCTATAAACTTCCCTCTTAGAATTGGTTTTGCTGAATTCCATAGGTTTTGGATTGTCGTGTTTTCATTGTCATTTGTCTGTAGGTATTTTTTGATTTCCTCTTTGATTTCTTCAGTGATATCTTAGTTATTTAGTAATGTAGTGTTTAGCCTCCATGTGTTTATGTTTTTTACGTTTTTCCCCCTGTAATTCATTTCTAATCTCATAGCATTGTGGTCAGAAAAGATGCTTGATGTGATTTCAATTTTCTTAAGTTTACTGAGGCTTGATTTGTGACTCAAGATGTGATCTATCCTGGAGAATGTTCCATGCACACTAGAGAAGAAAGTGTAATCTGCTATTTCTGGATAGAATGTCCTATAAATATCACTTTAATCTATCTGGTGTATTGTGCCATTTAAAGCTGTTTCCTTATTTATTTTCATTTTGGATGATCTGTCCACTGGTGTAAGTGAGGTGTTAAAGTCCCCCACTATTACTGTGTTACTGTCAATTTCTTTTTTACAGCTGCTAGCAGTTGCCTTATGTATTGAGGTGCTCCTATGTTGGGTGCATATATATTTATAATTGTTATAT
This sequence comes from Phocoena phocoena, assembly GCF_963924675.1. Lineage (NCBI taxonomy): Eukaryota > Metazoa > Chordata > Mammalia > Artiodactyla > Phocoenidae > Phocoena > Phocoena phocoena. The sequence goes on along the minus strand of NC_089220.1, from coordinate 71,138,333 downwards.
CTTCTTCTTGGTTTGATCCCTTGATGATTATGTAGTGTCCTTCCTTGTCTCTTACAACATTCTTTATTATAAGGTCTATTTTATCTGATATGAGTATTGCTACTCCAGCTTTCTTTTGACTTCCATTTGCATGGAATACCTTTTTCCATCTTCTCATGTTCAGTCTGTATTTCTCCCTAGGTCTGAAGTGGGTTTCTTGTAGACAGTGTATATATATATGGGTCTTATTTTTGTATCCATTCAGCAAGCCTGTGTCTTTTGGTTGGAGCATTTATTCCATTCACGTTTAAGGTAATTATCGATATGTATGTTCCTTGACCATTTTCTGAATTGTTTTAGGTTTTTTTTTTTGTAGGTCCTTTTCTTCTCTTGTGTTTCCAACTTAGAGAAGTTCCTTTAGCATTTGTTGTAGAGCTGGTTTGGTGGTGCTGAATTCTCTTAGCTTTTGCTTGTTTGTAAAGCTTTTGATTTCTCCATCGAATCTGAATGAGATGCTTGCCGGGCAGAGTAATCTTGGTTGTAGGTTCTTCCTTTTCATCACTTTAAGTATATCATGCCACTTCTTTCTGGCTTGTAGAGTTTCTGCTGAGAAATCAGCTGTTAACCTTATGGGAGTTCCCTTGTATGTTATTTGTTATTTTGCCCTTGCTGCTCTCAGTAATTTTTCTTTGTCTTTAATTTTTGCCAGTTTGATTACTATGTGTCTCGGCATGCTTCTCCTTGGGTTTATCTTGTGTGGGACTCTCTGCACTTTGTGGACTTGGGTGGCTATTTCCTTTCCCGTTAGGGAAATTCAACTATAATCCCTTCAAATATTTTCTCTGGTCCTTTCTCTCTCTCTTCTCCTTCTGGGAACCCTATAATACAAATGTTGTTGCATTTATTGTCCCAGAGGTCTCTTAGGCAATCTTCATTCCTTTTCATTCTTTTTTCTTTATTGTGTTCCGAGCACTGAATTCCACCATTCTGTCTTCCAGGTTACTTATCCATTCTTTAGCCTCAGTTATTCTGCTATTGGTTCCTTCTGGTGTTGTTTTCATTTCAGTTATTGTATTGTTCATCTCTGTTTGTTTGTTCTTTAATTCTTCTAGGTCTTTGTTAAACATTTCTTCCATCTTCTTGATCTTTGCCTCCATTCTTTTTCCGAGGTCTTGGATCATCTTCACTATCATTATTCTGAATTCTTTTTCTGGAAGGTTGCCTATTTCCACTTCATTTAGTTGTTTTTCTGGGATTCTATCTTTTTCCTTCATCTGGTATATAGCCTTATGCCTTTTCATCTTGTCTGTCTTTCTGTGAATGTGCTTTTCATTCCACTGGCTGCAGGATTGTAGGTCTTCTTGCTTCTGCTGTGTGCCCTCTGGTGGATGAGGCTGTCTGAGGGGCTTGTGCAGGTGTCCTGATGGGAGGGAATGGTGGTGGGTAGAACTGGTTATTGCTCTAGTGGGCTGAGCTCAATAAAAGTTTAATCCGCTTTACTGCTGATGGCTGTGGCTGGGTTCTCTCCCTGTTCGTTGTTCGGCCTGAGGCAACCCAACACTGGAGCCTACCTGGGCTCTTTGGTCGGGCTAATGGTGGATTTTGTAGCTCACACCAAGGAGTACTTCCCAGAACTTCTGCTGCCAGTGTCCTTGTCTCCACGGTGAGCTACAGCCACCCCTCTTCTCTGCAGGAGACCCTCCAACACTAGCAGGTAGGTCTAGTTCAGTCTCTCCTGAGTTCACTGCTCCTTCCCCTGGGTCCCGTTGCGTGCACAACTTTGTGTGTGTCCTCCAAGAGTGGAGTCTCTGTTTGCCCCAGGCTTGTCTAAGTCCTGCAATCAAATCCCACTAGCCTTCAAAGTCTAATTCTCTTGGAATTCCTCCTCTCGTTGCTGGGTCCCCAGGTCGGGAAGCCTGACATGGGGCTCCGAAACCTTCACCCCAGTGGGTGGACTTCTGTGGTATAAGTGTTCTCCAGTCTGTGAGTCACCCGCCCAGCAGTTATGGGATTTGATTTTGCTGTGATTGCATCCCTCCTATCATCTCATTGTGGCTTCTCCTTTGCCTTTGGATGTGGGGTATCTTTTTTGGTAAGTTCTGGTGTCTTCCTGTTGTTTATTGTCTAGCAGCTAGTTGTGATTCTGGTGTTCTCAAAAGAGGGAGTGAAAGCATGTCCTCTACTCCGCCATCTTGGTTCAGACTCCTCTAATATACTTTTCTAATAGATATTTCCCTCGTAGGAAGTGTGCATAGGTTTTACCAACTTTCCAAGTTTTTGGTGTTTGATGAAAAAACTTACATGAACTGGTTGGCTTAACTTTAAGATCTGTGCTTTTCAGAAATTAATTTAAACAAATAATGCTGTTGATAACATACCAAGTTTAACTCTTTCAAAGTCATTATTTTCAAATTTTGGAACTGAACTAATCTAAATACTTTAAACCTATTATCTCCATTCAAATGGTTTCTGTGGTCTCCAAAATTCATTCAAAGATTTGTTGTAATATCGAACTTTGCAAAGAATAAATCAAAAATCAGATGTTCAGAATTCTAAATATAGTGTTATTAAAAAAAATTAACCTCCCCAAAAACGTGGCCTAGCCTATGTTGCAACTCAATTTTAATTTTTATGATGTAACTGTGCATCTATGTTTCTAGCAAATGAAATCATGTATATGTTCAGAAATCAAGTACTTTAAAAAAAAATTTTATTTTTATACCATGTTTTAGTTTCACAGCAAAATTGAGCAGAAGGTACAGAGATTTCTTATATACCTGCTGCCCCCAAGTATACCCAGCATCCCTCAGTATCAAGATCCTGCCCCAGAGTTGTACATATGTTAAAATCGATGAAACCAAAAGTGACATATCACTATAACTCAAAGTCCATAGTTTACATTCGGGTTCGTTCTTGGGTGCTGTACATTCTATGCGTTTGCCAAATATATAATCATAGTATTCTCTATTATATTATCATACAGATAGTTTCTTTTTTAATTAAAATTATTTTGCATTTAAATTTGTAATACAATTTTTAAAGATTAGTTTCCATTTACGGTTATTACAAAATATTTGCTGTATTCCTTATGTTGTACAATATATCCTTGAGCCTATCTTACACCCAATAATTTGTACCTCCCTCTCCTCCAGCCATATTTTGCCCCTCCCCCCACTGGTAACTGCTAATTTGTTCTCTGTATCTGTGAGTTTGCTTATTTTTTGTTACATTCACTAGTTATATTTCTAAAATTCCACATATAAGTGATATCATACAGTATTTATCTTTCTCTGTTTGACTTATTTCACTTAGCATAATGCCCTCCAAGTCCATCTATGTTGCTACAAATGGCAAAATTTTGTTCTTTTTCATGACTGAGTAGTATTCCATCTTTATCCATTCATCTGTTGATGGACACTTAGGTTGCTTCCACATCTTGGCAATTATAAATAGTGCAGCTATGAAAATTAAGGTGTATGTCTTTTCTCAAATTAGCGTTTTCTTTTTGTTTTTGGATGTGTACCTATAAATGAATTTGCTGGGTCATATGGTAGTTCTATTTTTAGTTTTTTGAGAAACCTCCATATTGTTTTCCACAGTGGCTGCACCAATTTACATTCTCACGAGCAGTATCCCTTTTCTCCACATCCTCACCAACATTTGTTGTTTTATTTTTGATGACAGCCATTCTGACAGATATGAGGAGATACCTCATTGTGGTTTTGATTAAGCATTTCCCTAGTGATTAGCAGCATTGAGCATCTTTTCATGTGCCTGTTGGCCATCTGCATTTCCTCTTTGGAAAAGGTCCATTCAGTTCTTCTGCCTATATTTAAGTTGGGTTGTTTGTTTCATTTATCTTGAGTAGAATGAGCTATTTATATATGTTGGATATTAATCCCTTATTGATCATAACATTTGCATATGTTGGGTTGGCCAAAAAGTTCGTTTGGGTTAAACCTGAATGAACTTTTTGGCCAACCCATTTTCTCTCATTCAGTAGGCTGTTTTTTTTGTTTTGTTGATGGTTTCCTTTGCTGTGCAAAAGCTTTTAAGTTTAATTAGGTCCCATTTGTTTATTATTTGCTTTTATTTCCTTTACTTTAGGAGACAGGTCCAAAAAATATTGCTGTGATTTATGTCAAAGTGTGTTCTGCCTATATTTTCCTCTAGGAGTTTAATGGTATCCAGTCTTACATTTAGGTCTTTAATCTGTTTTGTGTTTATTTTTGTACAAGGTGTTAGAGAGTGTTCTAATTTCATTCTTTTACATTTAGCTGTCAAGTTTTCCTAGAACCACTTATTGAAGAGATTGTCTTTTCTTCATTGTATATTCTTGCCTCCGTTGTTGTAGATTAATTGACCATAAATGTGTGGGTTTAATTCCAGGCTCTCTATTTTGTTCTGTTGATCTGTGTGTCTGTTTTTGTGCCAGTACCATACTGTTTAGATGACTGTAGCTTTGTACTGTAGTCTGAAGTCAAAGAGTGTGATTCCTTCAGCTCTGTTCTTTCTCAGGATTGTTTTGGCTATTTGAGGTCTTATGTGTTCCATACAAATTTTAAGAATATTTGTTCTAGTTCTGTGAAAAATGCCACTGGTAATTTGAGAGGGATTGCATTGAATCTGTAGATTGCCTTGGTAGTATGTTCATTTTGACAATATTGATTCTTCCAATCTAAGAACATGGTATATCTTTCTATCTGTTTGTGTCATCTATAATTTCTTTCATCAGTGTCTTATGGTTTTTGGAGTACAGGTCTTTTGCCTCCTTAGGTGGGTTTTTTCCTAGGTATTTTATTCTTTCTGATGTGATGGTATATGGAATTGTTTCCTTAATTTCCCTTTCTGATCTTTTGTTGTTAGAGTATAGAAATGCAACATATTTCTGTATATTAATTTTGTATTCTGCAACTTTACCGAATTCCTTGATGAGTTCTAATAGTTTTCTGTTGGCATCTTTAGGATTTTCTATGAATAGTATCATGTTATCTGCAAACAGTGACAATTTTACTTCTCCTTTTCCAATTTGTATTCCTTTTATTTCTTTTTCTTCTTTGATTGCCATGGCTAGGTCATCCAAAACTATGTTGAATAAAAGTGGTGAGAGTGGACATCCTTATCTTTTTCCTCATCGTAGAGGAAATGTTTTCAGCTTTTCACCGTTGAGTATGAAGTTAGCTATGGGTTTGCCACATATGGCCTTTATTATGTTCAGGATGTTCCCTCTGTGCCCACTTTCTAGAGAATTTCTATCATAAATGGATGTTGAATTTTGTCAAAAGCTTTTTCTGCATCTATTGAGATCTTCATATGGTTTTTATTCTTCAATTTGTTAAGGTAGTTTATCACCTTGATTGATTTGCAGATATTAAAAAATACTTGCCTCCTTTTAATAAATCCCACTTAATCATGGTATATGATCTTTTTTAATGTATTGTTGTATTCGGTTTGCTAGTATTTTGAGGATTTTTACATTTATGTTCATCATTGATATTGGCTTGTAATTTTCTTTTTTTGTGATATATTTGTCTGGTTTAGGTATCAAAGTAATGCTACCTTATAGAATGAGTTTGGGAGTGTTCCTCCCTGTGCAAGTTATTTGGAATAGTTTCAGAAGGATAGATGTTAACTCTTCTCTAAATATTTGGTAGAATTCACTTGTGAAGCCATCTGGTCCTGGACTTTTGTTTTGTTGGGAGTTTTTAAATTACTGATGCAATTTTGTTAATGGTAATTGGTCTATTCATATTTTCTATTTCTTCCCAGTTCAGTCTTATAAGATTGTATCAATACCTTTCTAAGAATTTGTCCATTTCTTCTAGGTTGTCCATTTTATGGGTTTATAGTTGTTTGTAGTAGTCTCTTATTATGCTTTGTGTATTTCTGGTGTTGACTGTAATTTCTCTGTTTTCATTTCTGATTTTATTGATCTGGGCCCTCTCTCTTTCTTTCTTGAAGAGTTTGCGTAAAGGATTATCTTTTATTTATCTTTTCAAAGAACCAACTTTTAGCTTAATCTCTATTCCATTTATTTCTGCGCGGATGTTTATGATTTTTTTCCATCCACTAACTTTGGGTTTTGTTTGTTCTTCTTTAGTTGCTTTAGGTATAAGGTTAAGTTGTTTATTTGAGGTGTTTCTTGTTTCCTGAGGTAAGCTTTTATCGCTATCAACTTCCCTTTTAGAACTGCTTTTGCTGCATCCCATAGGTTTTGGATCATGGAGTTTTCATGTTCATTTGTCTCTAGATATTTTTTATTTTCTTTTTAGTTTCTTCAATGATCCATTTATTGTTTAATAGCATATTGTTTAGATTCCATGTGTTTCTATTTTTTGCAATTTTTTTCTTGTACTTGATTTCTAGTCTCATAACACTGTGGTCAGAAAACATGCTTGATACAATTTCAATTTTCTTAAATTTACTGAGACTTGTTTTATGGCCTAGCATGTGATCTATCTTGGAGAATGTTCCATGTGCACTTGAAAAGAACGTGTATTCAGCTGTTTTCTGATGGAATACTCTATAAATATCAATCAAGGCCATTTAGTCTAATGTGTTATTTAAGGCCAGTGTTTCCCTTTTTTTTTGTCTGAATGATCCATCCATTGATGTAAATGGGGTGTTAAAGTTCCCACTATTATCATGTTACTGTCAATTTCTCCTTTTATGTTTGTTAATAATTTTCTTATATATTGAGGTGCTCCTATTTTGAGTGCATATATATTTACAGTTGTTATATCTTCTTCTTGGATTGATCCCTTGATCATTATGTAGTGTCTTTATGTCTAATAACAGTCTTCATTTTAAAGTCTATTTTGTCTGATATAAGTATTGCTCCTCCAGCTCTCTTTTGATTTCCATTGCATGGAATAACGTTTTCCATCCCCTCACTTTCAGTCTGTATGTGTCTCTAGATCTGAAGTGAGTCTCATAGGCAGTATATATAGAGGTCTTGTCTTTGTATCCATTCAGCTGCTCTCTATCTTTTGGTTGGAGCATTCAGTCCGTTTACATTTAAAGTAATTATTGATATGTATGTTCTTATAGCCATTTTGTTAATTGTTTTGGATCTGTTTTTGTAGGTCTTTTTTTCCCCCTTTTTTTCTTCTTTAGTTCTCATGTGATTTGATGTTTATTTTTAGTATTATGTTTGGATTCCGTTTTCTTTTTTGTGTGTATACCTATTACCTTTGGTTTGTAGTACTATGAGGTTTTTGTATACATATATATATACACGCACACATATATATACACGCACACATATATATACACACATACATATATATATATATATACACACATATATATAATTGTTTTAAGTTGCTGAACTCTTAATTTCAAATGCATTTTAAAACCTTGAATTTGTACTCCCCTCCCCTCATTATTACTGTTTTTGATGTCATATTTTACATCTGATTGTTTGGTGTATCCTTTAACTGCTTATTGTGGATATAGACAATTTTACTACTTTTGTCTTTCAACCTCCCTACTAGCTTTATGTGTGGATGATTTCCTACCTTTACTGTATGTTTGCCTTTACCCGTGCAATTTTTCATTTTATAATTTTCTTGTTTCTAGTTGTGGCCTTTTATCCTTTTCACTTAGAGAAGTTCCTTTAACATTTTTTGCAAAGCTTGGTTTGGTGGTACTGAACTGTTTTAGCTTTTGCTTGTCTGTAATGCTTTTGATTTCTTCATGAAATCTGAACACGAGCCTTGCTGTGTATTCTTCACTGTAGGTTTTTTCCTTTCATCACTTTAAATATAATGTGCCATTCCCTTGTGGCCTGCAGAGTTTCTGGTGAAAAATCGGCTGATAGCCTTATGCGAGTTCTCTTGTATGTTATTTGTTGCTTTTCCCTTGCTGCTTTTAATATTTTATCTTTACCTTTAATTTTTGTCATTTTAATTACAGTGTGTCTTGGTGCATTCCTCTTTGGGCCATCCTCTATGGGACTCAGCATGTTCTTGACTTGGGTGACTGTTTCGTTTTCAAGGTTAGGAAAGTTTTTAACTAATAATAGTAATGATAATATATATTATTATATAATAATTATAATAATAATTACTACTATATTTGTGTACAAATATTTTTTCAGTTCCTTTCTCTCTCTCTTCTCCCTCTGTGACCCTTATAACGCAAATATTAATGCACTTGAAGTTGTCTCAGAGACCTCTTAAACTGTCCTAATTTGTTTTCATTCTGTTTTCTTTTCATCGGCAGTGATTTCCACTACTCTGTCTTTCTGCTCACTGATGCATTTCTCAGTATCATTTAGTCTGATATTCCTGACTAAATGATAGGAATTGTTCCTTTTAGTGTATTTTGCATTTCACTTATTATATTCTTCATCTCTGTTTGGTTATTCTTTACATTTTCTCTTTGTTAAAAACTTCTAACTTCTCATTCTCTGCATCTATTCTTCTCCCGAGTTCTTTGATCATCTCTATAATCATTACTCAGAACTCTTTCTCGAATAGATTGCCTATCTTTACTTCACTGAGTTCTTTTTCTGGGGCTTTATCTTGTTCCTTTGTCTGGAACATGCTCCTCTGCCACCTTATTTTATCTAAGTTGCTACTTGTACTTTTATGTATGTGGTAGGTCAGGTCAGTTACGTTTCTCAACCTTGGAGAAGTGGCCTTCTATAGGAGACTTCTTATGTGTCCCAGCAGTGTACTCCACTTTCATCACCCAAGCTATATGCTCTAGGGGTTCCCCTAAGAGGGCTGCATATATCCTTCTGTTGTGGTGGGCTGACCATGTGTGTGGTCTGGTAAGTTTGGTTGGCCCCTAGTCTGGTTGTTTGTCAGGTCCTGACTTGTGCAAATGCTGCTGGCTGCTGTTTAGTGGGGCCTGGCCATGAGGCAGCTGGTTGAAGAACTCTAGAGGGCCCCAGGGTTAGTGCTGCCTCACTGATGGGTGGTTTCAGGGCCCCTGAGACCGTGGAGCTGTTGCCCACCTACTGGAGGGTGAAGCCAGGTCCTGGGGTTTGTGCCAGACTACTCGCAGGCACAACTGTTTCCTGGAGTCTGGCTGTGGGGCTCAGGGACCCCAGAGCTCATTCCAAATCATTTGTGGTGGGGAGGCTGGTTTCTGACACAGTTGGATATGAGGTCTGGGGTGTCCCAAAGCTTGTGCTGGCCTGCTAGTGGACAGGGCCAGGACCCAGCTGGTTTCAGAGTAAGGTTTGGCCTGCTGTAGGTGGGCTGGATCCACAGGCTGCAGAATTATAGTTTTCTGGTGTCTGGTGTCTGCCCCCTGGTGGGTGAGGCTGGTCCAGACGCTAGTGCAAGCTTCCTGGAGGGAAGAGCCAGTGCCTGCCCACTGGTAGGTGGAGATTGGTCTTGAACCTCTGGTGGGTGAGCTGTGTCTAGGGGCAGTCTAGAGGCTGTTGTGTACTAGGGAAGGCTTTTTTTTTTTTCTTTTTTTTGCGGTACGTGGGCCTCTCACTGTTGTGGCCTCTCCCGTTGTGGAGCACAGGCTCCGGACGCACAGGCTCAGCGCCCATGGCCCACGGACCTAGCTACTCTGCGGCATGTGGGATCCTCCTGGACCAGGGCACGAACCCGTGTTCCCTGAATCGGCAGGCGGACTCTCAACCACTGCGCCATCAGGGAAGCCCTCAGGAAGTCTTTAGGCAGCCTGTCTGCTGATTCTTGGGGCTGTGTCCCCACCCAGTTTTTTGTTTGGCCTGAGGCGTCCCAGCACTGGTGCCCACAGGCTGGTGGGTGGGGCCAGGTTTGGTGCTAATAAACCAAGATGGCAGTTGCCAACAGCAGTGTTCACATGGTAGAACGTTCCTCAGTGTCTGCTACCACATGTCTATGTCCCCAGCGTGAGCCACAGGCACCCCTCCCCCCCACCTCCTCTCCAGGAGACTCTCCAAGACCAGCAGATAGGTCTGGCCCAGGCTCCTATCAAATTACTGCTTTTTCGGGACTTTCCTGGTGGTCCAGTGGTTAAGACTCCATGCTTCCACAGCAGGGGGCACAAATTTGATCCCTGGTTGGGGAACCTGCATGCCGTGTGGTGTGGCCAAAAAAAAAAAAAAGGGAACAAATTACTGCTTTTTCTTTGGACTTCTTTGCATATGAGATTTTGTGTGCACCATTTAAGAGTGAAGTCTCTGTTTCCCCCAGTCCTGTGCGGCTCCTGAAATTAAGCGCCGCTGGCCTTCAAAGTCAAATTCTTTGGGGCTCGTCTTCCCACTGCAGGACCTCTGGGCTGGGGAGCCTAAAGTAGGGCTCAAAACTCTCACTCCTGTGGGAGAACCTCTGCAATATAATTATTCTTCAGTTTGTGGATTGCCTACCTGAGGGTAGGGGATTTGCTTATATTGCAAGTCCACCCCTCCTGTCTATCTTGCTGTGGTTTCTTCTTTATGTCTTTAGTTGTAGAAGAGCTTTTCTGCTATGTTCCAGTCTTTTTTATGGATGGTTCTTCTGCAGGTATTTGTGATTTTGGGGTGCTTGTGAGAGGAGGTGAAGTCAAGGTCTTTCTACTCCACCATCTTGGCTGCTCTCCCAGAGTAGCTTCATTGCCCTAAAAATCCTCTGTGCTCCATGTATTAATCCCTCCCTCCCTCCTAATCCCTGGCAACTATTGATCCTTTTACTATCTCCATAGTTTTGCCTTTTCCAGAATGTCATATAGTTGGAATCATGCAGTATATAGCCTTTTCAGTTGGCTTCTTTCACTTAGTAATATACATTTAAGTTTTCTCTCCGTCTTTTCAGAGCTGAATAGCTCATTTCTTTTTAGTGCTGAATAATATTTCATTGGCTGTACCACAGTTTATCCATCCACTTATTGAAGGGCATCTTGATTGTTTACAAGTTTTGATAATTAAGAATCAAACTGCTGTAAACATTCACATGCAGGTTTTTGTGTGGACGCACATTTTCAGCTCTCTTTAGTAAATACTAATAAGGAAAATGGCTGTATCATATGGTAAGAGTATGTTAGTTTTGTAAGAAACTGCTAATTTGTCTTCCAAAGTGGCAGTACCATTTTACAGTCTCACCAGCAGTGAATGAGAATTCCTGTTATTTCACATCTTACCAGAATTTGGTGTTGGGTTTTGGATTTTCTTCATTCTAATAATAAGTGCATAGTTGTATCTCATTGTTTTAATTTGCAGTTCCCTAATGACATATGATGTCGAGCATCTTGTCATATGCTTATTTACCATCAGTATATCTTCTTTGGTGAAGTGTCTGTTTAGATCTTTTGCCATTTTTAATTTTTTTTGTGTGTGTGTGTTACGCAGGCCTCTCACTGTTGTGGCCTCTCCTGCTGCGGAGCACAGGCTCCGACGCATAGGCTCAGCGGCCATGGCTCATGGGCCCAGCCACTCCGCGGCATGTGGGATCTTCCTGGACTGGGGCACGAACCCACGTCCCCTGCATCAGCAGGCTGACTCTCAACCACTGCGCCACCAGGGAAGCCCTATTTTTAATTTTTTTTATAGTTGAGTTCAGGTACTTCTTAGCTGTAAAATACAGTAATTCATTCTTGGAATGTGTTATTTCTTTTTTTAAAAAAATTAATTAATTTTTGGCTGCATTGGGTCTTTGTTGCTGCATGCGGGCTTTCTCTAGTTGTGGCGAGCTGGGGCTACTCTTCGTTGGGGTGCGCAGGCTTCTCATTTCGGTGGCTTCTCTTGTTGCAACGTGTGGGCTCTAGGCGCGCGGGCTTCAGTAGTTGTGGCATGCGGGCTCAGTAGTTGTGGCTCACGGGCTCTAGAGCTCCCGCTCAGTAGTTGTGGCACGTGGGCTTAGTTGCTCCGCAGCATGTGGGATCTTCCCGGACCAGGGCTCGAACCCACTGCATTGGCAGGCGGATTCTCAACCACTGCGCCACCAGGGAAGTCCTGGAATGTGTTATTTCTAAATAGAAGTATAAAAAAAGTCTAATTAGGAACATTGACCATTAGTAGGAAAAAAAAATCTATTTCCAAGTCCTGGAAATATTCTTTTTCTCCTAAGAGTTCTATGTGAATTTGTCCTATTAAGCAGTAATCACTCTAATATCAATTACTTATGTAGGTGCTTTATCATTTTCAAAGCATGTCTACATAGGGTTGCCATGAAATTAAATGAGACAGTCTGTTTTTATCAGCAGTTATTCTCCCTTTTTTAAAAAAAATAGAGAAGTAGAATTTCAGGGGTTATATTGTTTCCCCAAAGTTTCAAAGCTGGTGTGCAGAGATGGGACTTCAAGTCGAACCTCTGACTCAGAATCTAACTGCTAGAAGAGGTTTAAAGAAGTTTACTTTTTTCAAGGAAGAAGAGATTATACTTAGGAATATGTAGGTTTTATGTTAGTGCTGTGAGCAGGCTTTCTTCACTAAAAATGCAATGGTAAATTTGAAAACAGTACTCACCACTTACTTATAAACATATGTGATTTTTATTTTCTACAATAAGGCATCATCTTGCCTTAGTTTTCTAGATGAGGCTTGTGGTTATCTGCACAACATTATCTACCTAGTATGCCAATTATTTACTCAAGTCTTTCCTAGCTTCTTTGAAAAGCCTGCTTTATCACAAACTTCATTTCTAAAAATTTTGAATTTCTTCAGTGGCACATCAATCTGTTTATTGACTCCTAGGTCAACCTTACACCGTTCTAATTATTATAATTTCAAAATGCATATTAAAAGAATGATATGTGTCCATATTATATAGAACTATGACATCAGTAGTCTATAGAATAAAGAGGTAATTTCTAAATCCTTCTGGTATTTGCCTCTATATGAAATAATGCGTTTCTGTGACTATTTCTTTATTATAAAATTTTAGATAGTATCTATTGGCTTCCTGCTATGTATTGATTACACTCCTTAAGCAAAATGACAATACTGGCATTTCAATATTTATTTTGCTTAGTATTTCAGTCCGTGAAGCCTGAACATGTTTTTGAAAAAATAAAGCTGGTAAAAATGTTCAGACTTTATAAAATAAGATTAACGAATGAAAGTAAAACACTTTAAGTATCAATATCCATATATATTTTATTAAATGTATCTCTGCTCCCTATGTTCCTATGACATTCTTTGATTTCAGCTCTCTCCTCCCTTCCCCCTCCAGTCATGTCTTTAGAGTTAATTTTGATATGGCTGGAATATGGGGGAGAATTTCAGCAGCTGCAACTGTGTTGAACTGCCCTGTGGAGAACTTTGTACACCTCCACCTCAGGAAAAGCCCTTTGCTTTATACTCTGCTCTAAATAGCAGCAGTTTTGATTTCTCTTTCAGATAACCCAGGAGGGTTGGTGTTACCTGTGGTCTAAATCCTTTCCTTCTCACTGGGGAGATTAGTTCTCTCCAGAGGGCTTCACTTAGCATGTCCATGTACAGCGTTTTTCGTAAAGGAAGATAGGGGTGTGGTCAGGGGAGTTACAGGAGCTGAGTAGTTAAAAAGGACTGGAGTGGGTAAGAGAGTGTCATGACTGGATTATAGATTTATTGAGAGCATTGACTGTACTTTGTATTTCATAGACATTATTCTTAGTGACAGTTGCTCCACTGCAAAAATAGAAAACACATGTCATTTTAATAGTTTCTTGTTGCAATCATTGTGGCTATAGTGGAAGAGAATGGCTTCAATAATTGGGAACAACAATAACAACTATGGTTTTCTGAGTAAAATATAAAAAAAAAATGTATGCCAGGCAATTTAGAGTATTTTAAGTTAATTCCCACAAAAATTATTATAAATCACACATCCAGGGTATTGAAACTAGGGTAGAAATATATGTATTTGTCAGTCCCAAACCAAAGCACTGCCTACATAGATATTAGAAAATCAGCATAGGTAAGACTATTTCCTTTTTATTTATAGAATTACAATATCTTTAACTGCAACTATGGTAATTTTAGAGCACATTAGCCATGGCTTACAACTGAGCCAGATCAGTTAAAGTTACTAATTGGTGTTCTTATTTACATAAAGAGAATCAAAGCCTGAGGTCTGTTGTTGTTGTTGTTGTAATTTGGTAAGGTGGTTGTCAGAGCAAGAGTCTCATTTTCTTCTAAAGCAGTCAGGATAGATAAAAGAAACAGGTTAAAACTACAGGGTTTGAAAAAATTTACAGGGTTCAATTCCAAATATATTGGCTGAGACTGAAGGCTCTGATTAAGAAAGAATATGAAGGTTTTTTTTTTAATGCCCTAGTTATACCACTTAATGTATAAGTATATTACTAAATGAATAAGTTTTTACAAAACTAACACATATAGGTTGCTTTGCGTCTCTGAAAAACATCTACATTGAGACTGAGGAATGGTGGATGGGAAGGTAGGGAAGAGAGCCAGAGGAAGGACTGCTCAGAAAGCTGAGAAGGGTGAATAAAGCTGCTGATCAATGTATGCAATAATGTATCTTGTGCTTGGCACAGTGTATGGAAATCCAAAAATTGATTTTGTTATTACTATACAACGAAGATGAGGAATTAGGTTTTTAAATAAATCTCCTTTCTACCAATACATGCTTTTCCCCTCATTTTCAGTTCAGAATTTTTGTAGAGTCAACGTTCAGAACGTACATTATTATGATGATAAATATTATTCATGGCTAAGTTGCATAGTGTACTATACATTTATTGTCTTGTGCAACTTTCTTCCCCCTAGAGTTAATGTTTTCTATCACTGTTTTTTAATTTCTATTTTATGTTTTTCTATTATATGTTTTCTATTGCTTCTTTAAGGCCAGCAGGAGAGGGAGAGCAAGTCAGCTAGCAAGACAGAATCTTACAAAATGTAATGACAGGAGTGACATCCCAACATGTTTGCCATGTTCTTTTGGTGAGACGCAGGTTACATGTCCCACCCAAACTCAAGGGGAGGGAATCACACAAAGGTATAAATACCAGGAGGCAGGGATCATGGGGGCCACCTTAAAGTCTGCCACGTAATAATCTCTTTGTTTTATTCCTTTTCAGGCACACATTCAAGCCATACTAATCAATAGAATGAAGAACACTTCTTTTACCCTGTTAAGTACATCAGTCCTCCTACTGTTTCCTGTTTTGAGAAAAACTTCCTGGAAGCTTGTGGCTTTTGCTCCAATTTGGACTGTTGTTTTCTGGGCTTGTTGCACAACCATTATCCTTGGATGTCATTTACCATTTTACATTGAATTCCCTTTGCCTAATTTCTGGTTTGTATCATCTTTTCCCTGGAGCCTATGCCTTTTTCTATTTTTCTACTTGTCTTAGGAATCTTGTTTGGGGAAATTATCCTGATAGGAATTTTGACATCAACTCTGTCTCTACCCCTACACCTTGTATTCCTTAAAGCCTGTTGAGCATTGCAGAATTTATGCTTCAGAGCTACTGGAAATATAGAAAAATTTTTGTAAAGCAAAATGCATTAGCTGCAAAAGGAAAAAAAAAAGAATGGGTAGGTACATAAAGATAGCAACTTTTTATATCTTGCATGGCTAAACATGATAATTCTGACTTCTGTTTTTATGTGATATTTCAGCTAGGCAACTAATTATAGGTTAGGAATAATTTTGCCTTAGAATTTTGAAGGCATTGTTCCAATGTCTTCAATCTTCAATATTGCTGCTGCCGAGAGTGATTTTATTCTGAAGGCTGAGTCTTTGTATGTGACCTTGTTACCTCTACAAGCTTTTAGTGTCTTTTCTGTTTCCTTTTTATTTAGAAATTTTGCAGCACTGTGCTTTATGCATCTTTTTTCATTGTTTTTTTCTTATCTCATTTTTTCACTCAGAAACTTAATTTTCTTAGTTCTAAATCATTTTCTTGTATTGTTTCTTCAAAAATTCTTTTTTCTTTGTTTTATCTGTTCTCTTTGTGGAACTTCCATGAGAGGGAGGTTAGATTTCCTGAACTGACCTTCTGTTTTTCTTTCTTATTTTCCATTTTTAAAATCTTTTTGTTTAAAAACAAAAATCTCTCTCTTTTTTTATTTTCCAGGAGATTAGCTTGAATTTATCTTCAAGCTCTTCTAGTAAATTTTTAAAATTTCTTTTTTTGATAGTGGTAATTTCTAGCAGCTCTTATTTTGTTGATCTTTTATATTTTCTTACATCCTCCTGATATCATTTTGATTCAATGTTTTTATGATCTCTCTGATGTCATTAATTGCTTATATTTTTATTTCTTCCTTAAAGTTCCTTTTGCCTATTTTAGTCTGTTTTTTCATGTTAGAGTTTTTCCTTGAATATCTAATGATACTAAATTGATAATTTTAATTTTAAGAGTGAGGCACTAAAGAGTTGTTTGAAATTTGTGTGTATGGCTGAGGCTTGTCATTATATAGCTGCAATATAGGGTTATTGGGTGAAAAGTAGACTCTCACATTGGGGAATCTCTAAATGTTAGTATGTATATGTCTTTTCTCTTGGGTTGATTATTTTTTATAGACAAAGCCTCCATTCTTTTTTCTGGGGGTTTGTTTGGCTGTCAGTAGATTGGGACCTCACAGTGGGGTCTCTTGTTCAGAATGGAGGATTCCATGAATTCCTTTGCTTTGAGTATGGTCACACATTGACCTGCAATTTTCCCCTATGTCTCTAGGTCCGTAGCTCTGATCTGTTCCTCCTAGGTGAGGGAGCAGCAGTTTCAGAAAGAGAGAGGGGATCTAGTTTCGAACTTCTGAAACAAATCACACCTCTTGGTTTCAAACTCACACTTCACTCTGGCTTTCAGAGATATCTAGTGCTTCAAAATCATGAGCTTTTCCAGGATTTTGCTATCAAAATGAGATTTTCTATCAAAATAAGAATCAAGTTGATTCTCGTTGGTATCATCCTTTCACAGACAGTTTTAATCTTTTTTCCCCATCTATAAATATATCATAGGTTTTTATATGTGGTTAATAAATCAAGACTTTTATACTTCTCACCACAGACTCCCTTGGAAATTAAATTAAAAATAAAGCAAAGTAGACTTACATTTTAGCTACCTGTCCCATCTAAATTCCTCTGGGTATGTTTGGATTCATTTTAGAATTTAGACAAGTAAGTACTTATTGTCCAGATTTAATAGTGTTTTAATTGGATAAGTGCAATTTTTTATATAATTTCCAGATGTTTTTCTTAAGAACTCTTAAACAGTCCTTAGCCTGAATAAACTCTTTAGCTGAAATGCATCAATAGAATTGTGGTGCTAGATGATACTCTTTGAGAATAGACTTTTACCATCATGTGCCATCATGTCACAAACTGTTTATTTTATTTTAATTGCTTAAGATTTACTGCCGGTCACTTAACACCTACATTTCACTAGAAAAAGACATGAGACAGGTAGCTTTAAAATCACTGGAGTAAGAGAAAGGAGTAAGCAAATAATCCAGTGTCTACGACGTGTAGTGTAGGGTCTACAGCTGTTGGTCAACATGAATTGAGAGATATAGGCTTCCATAAACTCAGGAACCAGTATTTCTCATCTCTTTTGCTTGCAGTAATCCTTTCCAAAAATAATTTGATGCAATACAGAGGAGCTTCCTCAGAGGATCCAACCATAGTTAGTTGTTTCTTGTCTAGTTAAAGTCTTGGGCATGCTCTCCTCAGAACAATCTCATTAATCTTTTATGTCACGGAGTTTTTAATTCCTGTGGTAGTGCTCACATACACTGTATTATGTTATAACAGTGGAATGGATACTATGATTTTACTTTGTTCAATATGGGTATCTATAAGGTTTGAACCACTCTTTTAAGGCTTATCTTGCTTCGATGATTTTATAGCTAATGTACAAAGTCTATAGTTTTAAAAACCAGCAGTATTTTTTTAATAATCATTAAACCATTAATGATTAGTGTTCTAATAGTAATAATAATACTATTTAAATATAAAATTTTGTGTCATGTATAGCTTTTAATTTATCTTTATTTTCTAGTATTCCAAGTAAGGAGGCAAAGTAATATCCAGTTTGGAACTTGAGGTAGATAGGGAGTCAGTAAAATTCAAGATTTCATTTGGAGTATATAGGGAGTCAATAAAATTCAAGATTTCAATTGATCTTGCAGAGATAAGTAAGATTAAACCAGACACAGCCAATGGAATGCAAAACAATTTAAAAGACCTTTGGGCAGACATTGCTTGTTTTCTATCCAATAACTATTCTCCCATTGCTTAATAACAGAATCCAATCTAATTAAATACTTATCTTTCAACTTCCCTTGCCATTAGGGGTGTTGACATGATATAATTCTGGCAGTGAAATACATTCAGAAGTTTCTGTGTTTAGGAGAAGAGGTTTCTGAGGAAGTGCTTTAAAAGGGACAGGTCTGCTTGCTTTTTGGCCTTTAATCTTCCACTTTCTTCCAGCTTAGAAAACACATATCCTGGGAAGTGGAGTAGCCATATTTTCGTATGAGAAGAGACCCTAGGACAAGGAATATTTTCTATATAGAAACTTTAATGTGGTTTTAAACACTTCTCTAAATGCATTACAGAAGAGCTATCACATTCATTCCCTGAAATAAGACACTTCTCAAATATCTTGCACATACAACTCTTATAAACATCTTTACTACATGTGTTTTAAAATACTACTCTAAATACATTATAGAAGAGCTATCACATCTATTCTCTGAAATAACACTGTTGTCAAAGTACCTTGCACAGGACACTCATATAACCATTGTAAATACATGTGGTTTTTTAAATTAAAAAAAAATATATATATATATTTTAAATTAATTAATTAATTTATTTTTGGCTGTGTTGGGTCTTCGTTTCTGTGTGACGGCTTTCTCCAGTTGCGGCGAGCAGGGGCCACTCTTCATCGCGGTGCGCGGGCCTCTCACTATTGCGGCCTCTCGTTGCGGAGCACAGGCTCCAGACGCGCAGGCTCAGTAGTTGTGGCTCATGGGCCTAGTTGCTCCACGGCATGTGGGATCCTCCCAGACCAGGGCTCGAACCTGTGTCCCCTGCATCGGCAGGCAGACTCTCAACCACTGCTCCACCAGGAAAGCCCCTTTTCTTTTTTTTAAAATCCATTTTGAACCGTTGATCAGTACGTTATTTCTTTTTATCCCTGAATAATATTCCGTGTGTTTTTAAACACTTCTCTAAATGAATTACGGAATGGCAACCATATCCCTTCACTTACAAAAACCCCTCTCTTTATAGCACACAGGAATTCTCTTATAAACATCGTCACTACAAGTCATGAACACTTTCTTGAGCAGCTGAATCAACACTGTATTTCCTTTTTATGTACCTCAGTTACATGAGGAAAATCATTCTGTATTTTGGTAAGTCACCTTAATCAGATTTTCATTAAATACTGCTGAACGTAATTCCCAACTGAGATGTCCTCTCAAGTCTCTAAGGAGACTTCTTTGCATGTTGCTTACATTGTACACTGCTGAGTGACAAAGATTTCTTTGCCAATCTAGGTCTCAG
The DNA here is from genome assembly GCF_963924675.1 of Phocoena phocoena. Classification (NCBI taxonomy): domain Eukaryota; kingdom Metazoa; phylum Chordata; class Mammalia; order Artiodactyla; family Phocoenidae; genus Phocoena; species Phocoena phocoena. The sequence continues at coordinate 71,118,963 of NC_089220.1, read as the reverse complement.
TGAAAAGTCTGTAGTAATATCTGTGTTTCTTGAAAGAACAGTGGTTTTGATCCCTTTCATCCTACTGAAAACTTGCAATTAGTTGAGAGTCCTAAGTGGTTATGTGGGAAAAGTGACCTTCCTGCCTTAATGTTTTCTGTTTTCTCTAGTATGTAGATAATCAGAGCTGTAGATGGAGAATTTCTTCTTGCATTGTGAAAAATCTCAGGGGATATGTATGCAAGAGGACATATATGTCTCACCCCTTGCTAAATTAGGGCAACCACCCAGCGTCACTTTCCCAGTCCTTAGCACTCTCTTCTAATGGTAGGCCTCAAGAATATTCATTTCACTTATGGCATAGGATTAAACTGATGTTTAAAAACCGCTAATCACGCATGTATTATAAGGTATATAACAATCTGATGTTGTGATCAATCTCCATAAGTTGTACTATCTTTCTTAAGCACACTTCAAGTAAAAATCTAATAGACTTTAAAGATTATATTATTTTAGAGTAACATATACATTACTAATAATCCATTTGTACCAAGCTTAGCACTGTGAATGCCTTCCAGGAGATGGCAGTGTTAAATGAATCAGTGCTATCACAGTCAACTTGGCACAGTCCCTAGGGATTGCATCCTCAACATCATTTATTCAGATTAATCGGCATACAATAAGGTGTTTATTGGTTGGTGACTTTATGTTTCCATATGCTTTAGAACTGTTCTAATGGTGGATTTTGCTAGGGTTGGCATATGATTTACCTCAATCTGAGAATTCACTTGCTAGGCTCACAGTAAAACTGGCATTTTAGTACAACGCATACTGTAACCCATGGTTGCTTATCCTTTGTAAAATAATCAGTTTCTTCAGGTAACAGGATGTAATGACACTGAAAGGGACCGTTCTGGGGTAAACAAAGAGAAAATGGAGGAAAGTGCAGTAAAGGGGCTAAACATTTATTTGCAGGAGAGCAAATTCTGCCCTACTGGACGATCAGTGTTATAAAGAACCATAGCTAGGTAGCAGTGCTAAATTATCTAAAAAAACTTTTCTCATCCATTTTACTTTCTAAGACCCTTTAAAAAATTCCAAACGTGCACTTCAATTTAATTTATGTTCAGTGTATCTGACTGTATTTTCACACGTTAAATTAATTTTACCTTTAAAAACAGACTTGATTCCTCTTCCAGCCATGACAGAACAACTGGTGGCAAAATTACTCTTCTGTTGTAAACAACCACAAAACTGAACAAAATATATAATGCACCTGTTTTCTGGAATTGGACCAAAGACTATGCAGATCTTTGAAAGAAGGGGAATCTGCAAAGTGCACCCCAGTTTCACTGTGCCTTGGGCACTTTCACTATTGCAGAGCAGGGACAGGTTCCCCTAGCAGAGCCACAGTACCACTAAGCTGAATAGGTAGAGAGCAGAGTTAGGATGGCTCAAGTGGCTGGAATTTGTTAGGAGAAGAGGAGCTTTATGGAGGGAAGCTCCAGAAATCTGCATGGGGTTCTCTATGGGGACACTGCTGCCTCTTGTGCAGGGCAAGACTGTGAGGCCTAGCAGAGATAGCTGATAGCTAGCAAGGCTGATAGCTAAAGGGAGGTATAGCTAAAGGGAGGTATCAGAGGTCATGCAGTGCTGGGGATGTTTGTGTTCAGGGCCAGGTAGGGCAGGGAGGCCTTGATGAATAACTTAGCCTTTTAGCTGGTTCTCCAGGAAGGCCATGTTTTAGGAATAAGTGCTAGGAAATAAAGTATAAGGGCCACATCCTAGAACCAAGGACAAAATCAAAATAGACCCTCTTTAATAAAGCATAAAAGAAACCCTAAAGGATCAAGAAGCCTTGCCAGTAGTTTAACTGGCAGCCAGATCAGAACTCGATACCCTTTAAAGGGAGATAATATAATACAAACAGTTCAATCCAAATTCATGAGGTTGTTCGGAGTGAGGAAGGTAGCTGTGGAACCAGGAGGAATCAGGGCTTGAACAAAGAGGTGGTCCCATGTCAGGTCTTCCTTCAGAGGAAGAAGGTGATTGAAGGACATGACACAACAGGGACCCTCATGAGGGAGGTGACTGACTAGGGAAGCAGCCCACACCAGCCATGCTGGACTGAAGGAGATTGAAGAGACATGACAGTTGGGTGCACTGTGTGATTTTGAACTGGACCATTTCACAGAGGATATTATTGGGAACAGTTGATGAAAGTTGAATGGGGCTTCTGGGTGAAGGATATATGGCAGTTCCTGCAACTTTTCTGTCAATTTAATTTTTTAAGTTTAAAAAAAGTAAAATAAAGGCAGGGAAATTGACATTTTTTGGAAAAATGAAACCATACCTTTTTTGATAGTACTCGATTGGATACAAAACAATGGAATAAATTATATGTCAAGTGGCAAAATTTCTTCTTGCCTCATGCCATCATGTTGTAAAATAGCATAACGCACTGTGTGCATTTATTCTGGATGAACGTGAATTTTAATCCTCAGGTCTTAGAAATATATCAGTGTTGTACAGGTGTGAGAACCCTGAGTAGTACATACAGATATAAATATTTGCTCTAAATAATAGGTTAATAAAGGGACTTCCCTGGCGGTCCAGTGGTTAAGACTCCACGCTTCCACTTCAGGGGGTGAGGGTTCGATCCCCGGTGGGGAAACTAAGATCCCGCATGCTGCGTGGTATGGCCAAAAAAAAAAAAAATGGTTAATAAAGCCAATAATTTATTCAGGGCTGGAACCTGGAAGCCATATAAACTTGTAACCAAAATGAAGGCATATTTAATGACTAACAAGATGGAAAATGAACATGTATCCTCCAAATTCACAGTGGATTGATACATGGCGTATTGATGCATTGTAAGCAAAGCTGGCAAATGCCAAGGAGGTTTTTCTTAGAGGTTTCTAAGCCCTTGGGAGGTGTTCCAAAACTTGACTCAAGTCACTGGCAGGAAGTGCAAGCTCTCGAAAACTACTTGCTGCTGCTCCAAGAGCCACTTTAGGTTATTGGGGCTTATCCAGAATATTCTCCTGAAGTTACCTATGATATACATGGAGGCCTACAGTGCCTTCCTGGGCAGCCTGCAGAGATCTCCGTGCGCCACGTGACCATGTAGAGGCGATGGTGGTGGCTGGGGTGGTGTGTATGTGTAGGATGTGGGGAGCATTGTAATTTGATTGGAGTCACTGAGGAATGATCTGCGTTTTCTGGCACTTAGCAGATAGAAGCTGTGGGTCCAGGAGCCTTAAGTCTTTCCAAGTTGACCTCTTAATCTCTTTGTATGCTGAAACCTACTACACTTCAAAAAATTTCGTATGCAAACTGCCACTAATACTGTTCAAGGGGCTGTAGGATTTTAATTTCCTGACTGAGTAGATGTGGCGTCATTCCTTGAGAGATTGCCTTAGGACGCAGAGCAGGTCTCTGTAATGATTGTGGTTAAAGTGATTAAAGAATATAGAATTGAGTTCAATTACAGGTATTGTGAGAGCAGATACCTCTGTGATTCTGTGTGTGTGTGTGTGTGTGTGTGTGTATGTGAATAGCAGACACAGTGGACTAATTCCGTGTTA